>NW_010198625.1:0-2341 GCF_000695765.1 Mesitornis unicolor | reverse complement strand
CCTGCTGAATTGTTAGTCAAGACATTAAACAGTTTTGGACTAAGTGTTTATCCTCTAGGGACACCATTAGTCACTGGCCTCTAGCTGGAGCTCACACAGGTGAAGAGAAACATTTGAGTCCAGCAGTCCAGACAGTTCTCCACCTATCTCATCATCTGTTTACTCAGTCCGTATCTCATAGATCTGGCTGTAAGTTGGGTAGGACTGTTCTTAGTAAACCTATGCTGACTACTCTGTCATGGTCTTGTTCCTCCAGTGGCTGGAAGTGGCTTCTAGGAGGATTTTCTCTCTCTTTCCCAGAGACTGAAGTGATGAGAGTGATGGGACCCTTGTTCCCTAGACCTTCTTTCTTGAACATGAGTGTGATATTTGCCTTTCTCTAGTCATCAGAAACCTACCCTGATCACCACAATGTTTTGAAGATTGTTGACAGCTGCATTGCGATGGTACTGACAGCTCCTTCAGTACTCCTGCTTTTATTGAATCTGGTCTTATGAACCTGAGCATCCCTGTGGATGAAGTGTGCCCTAACTCAAATCCTCCTCTCTTGTGGGCACTGATTTATTGCCACAGACTCAGAGGATGCTCAGATTCTTTGGAGTACTGAGGAAACAAGATCTTACTAGTGAAAATAGAGACTAAAAGAACATTGAATACGTAAGCCTAGTTCTTTGTCAGAAGGTCTCTTGCCCCATTGAACAGTGGGCTCAAACTTTCCTTAGCCTTCATTTCATGGTTTGTTTTTAGAAGTGTTTCCTGTCATTCACGTAATTTAATATTAGCTGCTTCCTATGAGTGCAAGAATTTCTGTTGATGAGGATTATCAAGTTCCTGACAACAGGATTATTTAAAAGCCATCTAGATAATGATGCTCAGGGACACGGTTTAGAAGTGGGCATGGTAGAGTTAGGTAATGGTTGAACTTGGTGATCTTAAAGGTCTTTTCCAACCATAACGATTCTGTGACTAACTAAAACTAAACCATATGTCTAAGAGCATTGTCCAGGTGCTCCTCGAACTCTGCCAGGCTTGGTGCCATGGCCACTTTCCTGGGGAGCCCGTTCCAGAGACCAACCACCCTCTCAGTGAAGAACCTTTTCCAAATGTCAAATCTGAACTTCCCTTGATGCAGCTTCATTCCATTTCCACATGTTCTGTTGCTGGTCACCAGAGACAGATCAGCACCTCCTCCTCCACTGCCCCCACTTGAGGAAGTTGTAGACCACAATGAGGTCACCCCTCAGCCTTCTTTTCTCCAAGCTGAATAAACCAAGAGACCTCAGCTGCTCCTTTTGTCTTGCCTTCAAGTCCTTTCACCATATTAGTCACTCTTCTCTGGACACACTCAAATAATTTGATGTCCTTTGTATGTTGAGGTGCCCAAAACTACACACAGTACAAAACGTGTGCTGCACCAGTGCAGTGTAGAGTGGTACAATCACCTCTGTCAATATGCTTTTTAGTACAGCCTATTCTCTAATTCCCATTTGTAATTCCCATCATTTGTACCCTAGTATTAAACTGTGAAACTGTTTTCTCTTGTCCGTGTTTCTAATGTGTATCCAGTACCAGGTGTTCTAATCCACCCAACTATTTTTAAAAACCCTTTCAGATTTAGGAACAAGTATATCTAACTCCATACTTCTACATGGCTTACTACTGTCACTGTTGACCACATCAAGAACAGGCTGTGAGATTAGCTAGACCTCTGCTTTGCTTAAATATAGTCAAGCTAAATCTTTGAGGGAAGAGCAAAACCAGAACTTCATGCTTTACATACTTGTGAATTCAGAGTGCAGTTACGTGGCTGTTTAAACAGACTTTTTTAAAGCCCAGCTGTTGTCTCACCTTGATTCATTAGTACCAACACTCTGGTGTCTTATTTCACTGACTTTTCTGATCCCACTGAGCTCTTGACTTGTGGAAGTGGCTAAGGAGAGGAATTAATAATGTCCCTGTTCTTTGTTGCTGAAGTGATTAATTGTGGGAAAAGAGAAGTATCAGCTGCAGGTGGTCTTGGGCTTAAGCATGGGCTGTGTCAGTGTCCTCCACCTGTTGGGGCATACTCTTCTTTGTAAGCTAGCAGGAAACTTACGGTGCAGAAAGGGAAAAATGAGTGAAAAATGTACATATAGCATGGCTGTACTGGAGAGCTCTTTCTGTGCTTTTGTTGAGCTTGCATTTTTGCTGCAGAATTAGTGGCTTGCTGTGATCTGCTTATTACCACCTTTTGCTTCTTTTGTGTAGCCTTGACTTAATATAGCCATACAAATGCGTGTGCACACACAAAAGAAGCATATGGTGCCAGTGTAACCACAGAATCACAGAATCGCTCGGTTGG
>NW_010198624.1:0-767 GCF_000695765.1 Mesitornis unicolor | reverse complement strand
TCTCTATATTTCCATGTAAGATATAACAAGCATATCCGTGTTTATCAACCCTGTAGTCATGTAAGCATTATGAAGAATTAAAGTCTTGATCCTACACACTATATACTAAATAGTTACAGATTTCCTCTTGGTAGGAAACAAGTGTCTCTGGCCAGGAAGCCTATTGGTATCAAGCACTTTGGAGCAATTTCTTTCCTTTTTTAACAGCAACTGCTAAAGGAGAGAATTTAGTCTTCCTTTTGCTCCCAGATATACCTATGAACTATATATGTCCTGTGGGTAGTAAATAGATACTGATTTTCTTCGTAACAGAAGTACATTATTACAGTGATTAAAGTGTAGACCTTCCTTTATGATATTAAAAAAATGGAATTTGGTGAACTAAAGAGGATTTATGTTACAAACTTGGGATTTTGTATTCATCAAACTGTAATTCAAGTTCTGAATGTAAAGCCTTTGTGTGTATTGCCCTTTATACACAGCAGCAATTGGCATTTAAAATAAATGCTGATACTATAATTATAAAAGCATTGTGTCTTTTAGAGCTGTTCATAGTCACATTGCTGCTTTTTTTTTATTTATTACACATCTGTCAAAATCCTGACAGCATCCTATGAGACAATGAATGCTGATATTGTTACTCAACAAGAACATTGATTATGCCTTAATAGGACATACTCAATTCATACTATGTGCATTTATAATCTGAAATGAACATAAGCATTTATTTATCATTAACTCAAATTATTCAAATCCTAAGTCTGGTT
>NW_010198623.1:0-1287 GCF_000695765.1 Mesitornis unicolor | reverse complement strand
GACCCAGAAGATGGAGCAGCTTCTCAGAGCTGTGTCCGGGCTCCGGGGCTGAAAACAGCAGGTACTGATTCCCTGCGGATGGCAGTGAGGAGGCTGAGAATCTCGCTTCAGCTGCCTCTTTGCAGTCCCAGCACCATGCAGAAGTTGTGCTGTGGCAGAGAGGTGTAAGGACAAATGTGCCCCTAGGTGAGCAGGGGTCAGGGAGACCCAGGAAAGGAGGGGAATCACCAAGTCATAATGTAGGTAAGAAGGGATCTCCAGAGGTCGTCTAGGTCACCTTCTGCCTGGAACAGTTCCCATTATACCAGAACACCTCTCAGGATGGAGAATGCAGAAACTCCTTAGGAAATGCATTCCAGACCTCATTATGTCTTTCAGCCTTTTGCTTAAATAGAATTCCCCATGTTCCACCAGCTGTTCATTGCCTCTACTCCTCTGACAAAGCACTTCCACTGTCTCATTCATCTTCTCTATTTCCTTTGAACAGGTAGTTCCTAGACCTTCAGGGAACAATTTTGCTAACAGAGATCAGTGTAGCCCCTGTTCCCTGTGGTTGAGCAACACCCCCACACTTGCAGGAAATGCTGACCCACCACTGCTCGCAGTATTCATAAAAACGTTGAAGAGTATTGGTCCTACTTCTGATCCCTGAGAGACCCCATTAATAAGTGTCTGCTAGCTGAGCTTTGCCCCACTTGTCACAACTCTCTGAGCCTGTATCAGCCTCTGTCTGGCATAGCACGGGATCAATGCACTGCACAAGTACATTTGGCATTGATAGGGACAAGAAAGGCAGCTGTATCCTAACGCAGCCACCACCAACAGTGCATTGGATGCAGATCCACTCAAAGATGGCCAGCATGAGGTGGGCAGCATTCCTCAGTCTTTCTCCTTGCCCATAAAGCAATCCCCATCCTTCTGAACTCTCTAGCCCTGGGGACAGCAGGTTGGGGTACTGACAGCCATGCTGAGACACTCCCGTTACTGTTTAAATTGAACTAAACTAAGGATCCAAGCTGGTGTGAACCTGTTGTTGTTGTGGCCTTAAATGAGCAGGAGAAGGGTGTGAGCCTTGGAGGGGCAGGTAGTCCCACCACAGCGACACAGGTTAATGTCATTTGGCTGCTCTGGTCCCATCCAGCACTTGAGCTGAGTCTTCTGCCTGCCCTGATGCATTCTTGCCCTAGAAATCCTGGGACCTTTCATCTCAGTGCTCAAAGAAAAATTCATTGGAGAATGAGCATGAAACAAACTTGGAAATGAAAAGGCAGCAGTGCTGGAAATGCA
>NW_010198622.1:4908-7789 GCF_000695765.1 Mesitornis unicolor | reverse complement strand
CTGAAACTGCCTATTTATCTCCCCTATCTGTTAATGGAGCCCATGTGATTAATTTGAATGTGGACACATTTGGACAGGAGACTCCCACCTAAAATGCTAATACAAGCCATGAGAAATGAGAGAACAATAAAGAACCCACAGACACTTACCCTATTCACTGGTAGCTTTACAATATGTGATCTATTACTAGAAATAACCCTAAAATAAGAAACAGTTAGATGTATTAGACATGATAACCAAACAGAACTTTACTTCTTAAGCATGTGTTATGAATGGCCACCACAAAGCACCCAGCTGCAGGCCTTTGAACCTATCGCATAGAAGTAGACCAAATCTTGACTACAAATCAGATCTGAATCCATATAAATAAACTGGAGTCTTTCCAGTGTTTTCAGAGGGCTCAGATGAGGCCCAGAAACACTCTAGAAACAAATGCAGTTGCAAATGTCAACCCTGATGTTAATTCTTTGGGTAAGTTTATACTAAATTAAACTGGTGAAGTGATTATTCATTCAACTTGGTACTTCAATAATTATCATCTCATGCGAGTCAATTTTATACCACTGTAGAAGAGGATGTGCAAGCGGGTCTTGTTTATCCATCTGTTTCTTTATTTCCAAGTAAGGTGCCTAGAAAAGAGCAATTATGTTCTTTATTTCTAGTTGAAATCATAAGGTTAAATTTTATATGTTACATTGCCCATGATTTCACCTATTAAAATGAATATATGGGACTTATTTTTAGGCTTAAATCACAGTTTTATTGACATTTAGCATTGTACACTTTTAAATGTGTTTTGACAAGAGGAATTAATATAGCAATTATTTTCCTTGGAGTAAAATAATAAGCATATAATTAGCATCAAAATTAGTATATTATAGTAAATGTTGGTGATCTCAAGGAGAACAGCAGAAGACATCTATTTATGTTTGGCTTTTATAAAAATTATCTCAATTAAAAAATGGCCTGGAACTTCACAAAATTAAGTCTCTCAAAATACCCCAAGATAATCCACTCCAATTTGTTATCTGTTTTATGATATATACTGGTAAAGTAAAATACTGTATCATCTTATAATCCCTTTGAAAACCTTTTTTGATTTCAATCACAGTGCAGAGCACCCCTTAAAAACTCTTCAGTCCAAGAATTATTTTAAAATTAAAAAAGCAAAATGGTGGTTATTTTTCTTTTTAAAATACATTATATTAGTTAACAGAAATACCTGTTTTTTTCAATTTTTTACAAGATGTTACATTAAGTAACAAAAATATCTGGATTTTAATTTTCAATGTATTTTATTGCTCTCTATATACCTCATTCTTCATTCCAGAATCCCAAAGCTCTTTATGAATACATATAGAATAAGATTTATAAACTCTTGTGAGGTTACATTTATATAACAGTTGGAAAAGCAAGGTATATGAAAGAGGTTTCAATAATCACTTATAATCACCTGGGCTATTTGGGAAAGGAAGTGTAACAATGAACATAAGCAGGGCTATCAGATTCTGTCCCATTGTGAATACTGAGAAATCGTATGGTAGTAATCTCAAAAGACCCAGCCTTCTAAGTCTCCAACCATACTTAGCTGATCAAGTGTTTTGTTATAATAGAAAAAAAGCTATCATTCAGAACACTGTCACAAAATCAATTTATTTTGCTTTGGAAATAAAAGAACCAGTTTGACATTGATATTTCCAGAAATGCAGCAGTTAGTGTTACTATGTCCCATTTTACTGTTATTATCTCTTATTTAAACTTCAAAAGATCTGAGTTCTACTTCATCACTTTTACTTTAAAGTCATTATGGATCCTCTCGGTTTGTTATTTTTAACACACATTTTAATATTATTACAGCTCTATAGGAAAGAGATGATACTATTGACTTCCCCACTCATAATAGGCAAGCAATAAAAACATCTTCCTAGTTCTAGAAATGGTGATTAATTTATGTAAAGATTTTTAAACTCACCTGCGTCATCTCTCTAATAGAAGTTATACTATCCAATGCTTTCATGACTCGGTCATAATTCTTCTTCTGATGTAGCATAAAATAAGCAAATAAATTAAAAGAATATTGATCTTTGGCTCTACAAAAATCTGAATTCTTTGAGTGTGTATAAAACCAAAGTTAGGACGAATGTTCAGCAAACCGATCCTTTCAAACATTTCTAAACTATAGCTTCTTTTAACTTACACACAGACTCTCTCATTCATAGTCCAGGAAAATTCCCTGAAAAAATATTATGATTATGGTTTTTCTTTGAATTTCACTGGAATACCAAACACGCACCAATGTGACTCACTTAAAGAATTTGGTCACTTTTTAAACAAATATTTGTAATTAAACTCAGGCTTTTCCAGTTATTTGGACAATATACTATTAAGTTAAATAATGCAGTGAACAAATAGATTTTAAATAAAATGCTAAATAAGCAGATGTGTTTGCTAACAGCTCTATAAAACTTCAGAGGTCCTTTATTTGTCCCTCTGCCTCACCCTGACCCTTGTCTACCTTCTGACTGGGAACTGCTACCAGAGGGCCCCACCTTTTCTGAGCAGATGAGCTTAACAGTCCATGCTTCACCAGCTCCACATGCCATTTCACCTTCAGGAGCCTCATTGTTCCCCATCTTTGGGTCTTGCCAACTTCTGCCCATGGGCTTTCACCTCACCCATGCTGGTAAGAAGCTGGGAGAAGGTGGTGCGGGCCCTGCCAGCACAGGGGTTCTCTTCGCTCCTCTTCTGGTGTGACCCCTTTTCACATTCCCTCATCTGCTTCAAACCCCCACCCTGCTTAGCCACCAGACTAGCTGTCTCCTCATTAGCCCCTTTCCAAGCACCTCCCAGCAAGTCTCCCTTCTCACACACTAGAGAACAC
>NW_010198622.1:0-4877 GCF_000695765.1 Mesitornis unicolor | reverse complement strand
CTCTTTCCTCTGAGAAAGACCACTACTAACTGGCCTTTTCTCAGAAAAAGTGAAATGCATCACAGTGCAGGACATCCAAAGTTCTCATTTATGCCCTTGAAGACAGCTCAAATGAGCTGTAATAGTTCACAGCTTCCCTAAGGCTTCCCTGAGAGGCAGCATTTGCAGCCTGAGGAGCAAGTAGTGCAAACACAATTCTTTACTTCAAAATTTGATGCTTGTACAAAACTCGACTGTTATGTCCAACATTTGATAAAATTAAGTTTAAGGACATAATTGTTTGCAAAGAGAAAATGAGATGACAGCAATAACCACTTTAAGAATAAAAAGATGGACTGGAAATCCCCCAGTCTACATGGTCTACACCTCCCAAGGGCCATCTTTCTCTTTGTGTCCAATGTGTACACTGAAAGACACTAAGAATATAAAATTTTGCACCTAGAATTTGTACCCTAAAATAAGTTCTTGGCTTCAACATAACTTTGAATTCAACTTACAGTTTATTCACAAATACCTTCTCAGAGACAAAAAAATTTACAAAGTTCTGAAAATAGTCATAAGCTTGTGCTATATTCTGGAGCTGTATATCTTACAGTAAAGGAGACTCCTCCAGAAGACAACTTTGTTTTGAAACCTAACACATGACTGAAACCAAGCTATGACATAATGAAAGATAACTACTTACCCTGGGGTTAAAGGCCAGCATCTGAGGATCATTAGGATCAACTACAGAAGGATATGGCTCAAAAATGACAACTTTCCTAGGTGACTCTAATGCAGAACGACACATGGATACCAGCAGATCAACCACCTAGGGATAAAGAAAAATATTTATTTAATATATGCAATTTCATATTGTATCATTCAGTCTGCTTTTTACATGTTACAGTAATACAATATTTCATTGTTATGTATATTACCTAAAGCATGTTATCCACAAAACATAGCTTAGGACTGAATTTTTTCCATTGACCTCAACAGGCTTTGGGTTCAGCCCTGGTACATTATTCCAGATGCATAAGTAGAACCAGTATCTGGTCCTAAATTTATTATTATGTCAAATACTTGAAGTCCTACTTTCTCTTGTGTACATGTGCTAATTCATGGATGAAATTAATTCTCTAGGGAAATGAAGTTGTGCTGAATCTGTGTATCTTTGTGCAGTAGATGCCACTGAAAAATGTTGCTCAAGAAAGAGGAAGGGATTGTGCATCTGTACCACTGCCGGCTGGTCTCTTGAAGATTGTAATCATGGAAACACTAGCAAACATTGCTTCTGCTAAAGCCAGAATAGTGCAGTGTTGTAACATTCATTTGCATGGCTCACACTGGGAGATTCTCTTCCTTCCTGTTGTAAAAAATTATGACATGGCTTTGGATTTCTATGATTTCCAAGATTTCACCATAAGATCACACGTGTAATGTGTACATAGGCACATATTCACATATGTGCACATAGGCACATATACAACTTAGCAACAGATTTCTGTATAATTGTTTCAAAGTTTGTAACTCAGAGGTTAAAAATAGACTACAGCAATCACAAAACAGAGAGAATGTCACTTTCTGGCAACTGTGAAACCTAAATCCAACTTATAATGAAATCCAAAGTTGCTACATAAAAGCATAGCTGCAAATTAGCTCATATCCCCCCCGTCCTACCCTCTCCGGTTTCTCTGTGCCTTCTGAAAACATTCCAGTGTGAAGATAGACTTTTTTTCAAGAAAGAAAGGAAAAGCTGAGATGAGCTGTACTTAGTAGGCATCCCTGGTTCCTCCCACAGTACCACATGGATCAGAACTCATCTCACAGCTCAAGTTATTCTAGAACTTATTATGTATCTGCCACTGTATCTGATCATTTGGAACAAAAACATTGATGGTCCTTTAGAGAAGCAGAATTAAAATAAGAATCATGATGAAAGGGAAAAGGAACTGCACTGCAGGGAGTCATACCGTTGACATTCTCCTTTACTCCTTTAGCACGAATGGATAATTTTCTCCATCAGTTTAAAAATATTCTATTAGCTCCAGTTACTAAATACCTTGCACACACTGAGAAATTAAGTTTTTAAAATAATGATTCCTTCCTCCATGGTGCACTAACTTCTTTACAGTTTATAATATCTACAAGTGTGATGAATGTTTCAAAATAGGGCATCCACATTAGTATTTGCAAAGGAGACCAGGAGACTGCATATGCAGCTAGGTCAGGCAACAGGCCTGCAACTATGTAAATGTATTACCATGAAACTGAGCCCAAGTTCATACACCCTGCTTTTTAGAAGCACTTCTTAGCCTCTAATTGCAAAACAGTACTAGGGAAGAGTTGTTTGAGTCCTCAAACCTCTTAATACAGTGAGTCAAAGTTGTCTCGCTTTATGATTTGCACGATAGGACTTTGTCTAAAAATTGGCACAGTTCTTAGAGCACCACCCCAAAGCCCTCTTTTAAAACAACTCTTGACTCCTATATTGTTTTGTACTATGATATCAGCATATTTTTCTGACATCGTGGAAAATACATCTAGATCAGGCTTAATTAAACCCCTGATTTCCCCTAAGCTCATTGTTTTGAGCTGATGGAATGCAGAGCAACTTAAACTGAGAGGTAAGTCTAATATAACCATTATGATACAAGATTGCGCATGCATTACATGGTAATAGGAAGTGCCTCATCCCTGGAGACACTCAGGTCAGGCTTGATGGAGTTCTGAGCAACCTGATCTGGTAACATTGTCCCTGCTTACTGCAGGGGGATTGGACTAGATGATCTTTAAAGGTCCCTTCCAACCCAATACATTCTATGATTCTATGATTTAGTCTAACATGTTAGTTTGACAGAAATCAGGAAAACAACACATATGAACAAGATACCAACTGTTTGAAAATGTCAGAAACAATGGTCACCAATATGAGTGAGCTAATCAGGGATGTCAAGACTGGAGGCAGCCTGGGCTGTAGCGATCATGCACTGGTGCAGTTCACTGTCCTAAGGTGTATGAGTCATATGAGAAGCACAGTCAGGACCCTGAATTTCAGGAAACCCAACTTCTAGCTCTTCAAGGAGTTAGTCAATAGGACCCCCTGGGAAATGGTCCTCAAGGGCAAAGGAGCAGAACAGAACTGGCAGATCTTTAAGGATGCTTTCCACAGGGCACAAGAGCTCTTGATCCCCAGGTATAAGAAATCAGGCAAGAAAGGCAAGAGGCCAGCATGGCTGAGTCGAGACCTACTGGTCAAACTAAAAGGCAAGATGGAACTACACAGGTAGTGGAAGCAGAGACAGGGATCCTGGGAAGAATACAGGGATGTTGCCTGGATGTGTAGGGATGAAGTCAGGAAGGTTAAGGCACAGCTGGAGCTGAATTTGGCAAAGGATACCAAGAAAAACAAGAAGGGCTTCTACAGGTAAATAAACCAGAAAAGGAAGGTTAAAGAAAGCGTATCCTCCCTGATGAGCAACAATGGTAAACTGGTAACAACAGATGAGGAGGACGCAGAGGTTCTCAAAAACTTTTTTGCCTCAGTCTTCACTGGCAACCTCTCTCCTCACAGCTCTCAAGCTGATGGCCCATAAGACAGGGAGCAGAGAGAAAAAGTCCCTCCCACTGTAAGTGAAGATAAGGTGTATGACCATCTGAGGAACCTGAATATAGACAAGTCCGTAGGACCTTTTGAGATGCATCCCAGAGTTCTGAAGGAATTGGCTGATGTAGTTGCTGAGCCACTCTCCATGATATTTGAAAAGTCATGGCAGTCAGGTGAAGACCCTGGTGACTGGAAAAAAAGGAAACATCACATCCATTTTTAAGAAGGGTAGAAAGGAGGACCCTGGGAACTACCGACCTGTCAGCCTCATCCTCCCCTCTGTGCCTGGGTAGACCATGGAACAGATCCTCCTTAAAGCTCTGATAAGTCACATGGAGGACAGGGAGGTTATTTGAGACAGCCAGCATGGCTTTACTAGGGGCAAGTCCTGCCTGACCAACCTAGCGGCTTTCTACAATGGGGTAACTGCATCGGTAGACAAGGGAGGAGCTACAGATATCATCTATCTGGATTTTCGCAAGGCCTTTGACACGGTCCGCCACAACATCCTTCTCTCTGAGTTGGAGAGGTATGGATTTGATGGGTGGACTGTTCAGTGGATAAGGAATTGGCTGGATGGTCGCATCCAGAGAGTAGTGGTCAATGGATCAATGTCCAGATGGAAGATGGTGACAAGTGGTGTCCCTCCAGGGTCTGTACTGGGACCAGTGCTGTTTAATATCTTCATTAATGATATTGACAGTGGGATTGAGCATACCCTCAGCCAGTTTGCTGACGGTTGCAAGCTGGGTGGTGAGGTTACTGTGCCAGAGGGAGGGGATGCCTTGCAGAGCTGGAGAGGTGGGCCCAGGTGAACCTCATGAAGTTCAGCAAGGCCAAGTGAAGGGTCCTGCACCTGGGTCGCTACAGATACAGGCTAGGAGATGACGTCCTGGAAAGCAGCCCTGAGGGAAAAGGACTTGGGGACCCAACATAAAAAGGGCATTTAGCTGTTGGAGGGTCCTATGAGTACTGACTGAGAGAGTTGGGGCTGTTCAGCCTGGAGAAGAGAAGGCTCTGCAGGGACCTTATAGCAACCTTCCAGTACCTGAAAGGTGCCTATAAGAAATCTGGGGAAGAGCTGTTCACAAGGGCATGTAGAAATAGGACGAGGGGTAATGGTTTTAAACTAGAAAAGGGTGGATTTAGGCTGGATATTAGGAAAAAAAACTTCAGCTTGAAGGTGGTAGATCACTGGAACAGGTTGCCTGAAGAGGTAGTGGAGAGGTAGTGGAGGTACCTGGAGATGTAGTGGAGGCCTCATCCCTGGAGACACTCAGGTCAGGCT
>NW_010198621.1:30294-30716 GCF_000695765.1 Mesitornis unicolor | reverse complement strand
GAAAAGGAAAAGGAAAAGGAAAAGGAGGGGAGGGGTATACCTTTAAGTATACGCCGCAAAACACATTTTCTGGGACTTGCTTAGCACTATCTGTACATGTGTTATCAAGAGAAATTCCTCAGAATGGACTTTGATGTATTGAAAAGAAGAAAAAATAGGGAAAAAAGAAAATAAAAGAAAAAAATCTGTGATATAATCCCCATGGGAAGACCATGTCCAAGAGTGACATTCTTGAGGCTAATCTTCCCATATGTCCTCTCTAACAAGCACGGTAAGAAAGAATTGCAACCGTTCTTGCTCGAGTCATATATGCTGGCAAAAATTATTTCACCAAAACAGCATTCTTTTGTGCAAGTTAGTCCCTGAGCGCCTGCGCAAGGCTGTGAGGCAACTCTTGCTCGCTCACTCTCTGACATTCCTGC
>NW_010198621.1:21876-30263 GCF_000695765.1 Mesitornis unicolor | reverse complement strand
GCTCTGGAGAGTGTGGCATTCAAGTACAGAGTGGGTTGCGCTTTCTGGTATAGCGAGAAAGGTGACTCTCCCTGTTACTGTAAATTAACCTGTCAACACTAGCCAGAGAGACAAAGCCAATAAAAATAATGGGCCTGCTAGTGAAGAGCTGTTGACACAGCATTTCAAAAAGACAAGTTCAGCACTTGGGGCTGCAAGGGCACCAAACGTTTTTGTTTTGTTTTGTTTTTTTCTCAAGTTTGCTTGGAAAATGCAGAAAAGTGGTGAATGTTCAGCGTTATTTCCAGCTTGCTAGTGTGTTGGGGAGGACATGGATAGCCAGAGAATTTTTGGCCCCTAAGGCCACCTGAGATTGTGTACTTAGCTTGCATATCTATATTGCATGAGAAAATCAGTAACCAGGGGCTTATATGTGTTGCTAAATCAATTTCAGCGATGATGCTTCTTAAACTTTAGAATTGATGATTGAAAATTGAGCCTTTAGTGTTCTCAAGTGTTGCAAAATTATTGCATAAATCCACGTTCTCTCCTTTGGTTGCCGGAGTCACTCACATATCTTCATATGGAAAACACTGACATCTTCATTTCCTCTTAAAAGCTCCCCTTTGCTGCAGGATCAGAAGTACAGGTAGACTTAAAAGTGGAAAAGCATAAGCACTACTTTGTTCAGAGTGGGTTTGGAACAGCCACTGGTCTTCAAAGCTGTTTATATTCCATCAACTTGAGCTACAACCACTGTGAAGTGATTTTATAAGTATTGTTTCCAGTACTCAGGAACAATTCCTGCTGTGCTCCTCACCATCTTCAGTTAAGCCAGTACATGCAGAGCTCATCCGCTGGCCAGATCAGGGCAGTCCCTTAACCAAAGGCAGCAAGTACAAAGGATGAAGAAGCCTGTAAGCAAGCTGTGTGGTGGGGTGTGGGAGGGAAAGGAGTAATCCTCTCTGCTCTGATGACTGGGACAGAAATTGTCTGTGGAGCAACTGGGACTCAATTCAGCCATTCTTGCTGTTTTGATCTGAGTCTTCCTGATGCAAGGCAGCAGGCTTAGAGCACTGATGTTCAGGTGTTTTAGGCTCAGTCCCTGTCTCAGCTAGAGACTAACTGTAATGCTAGATGAGCCAAGAAAACTTAAGTGAATGGGATCACAGCTCTTCTGTTTTCCCACCCAGGATCTGCCTTATCTGTGTGTCATAGCTATGATGTCCTCAGGCCAGGATTGCCTCTGTCCCTGTGTCTATGCAGTGACTGCCACAAGGACACCAATGTCACTGAGAGCCTGTATGGTAGCCCAAAAACATAAGCAGACAGATTGATGTCCATGCATGACTTCCCCTTTTTTATCTTTTATCAACTGCTGCTACCAAGCATGGCTTTATCACTCTGTACTACCATCTTCTCCAGATAACTTTACCTAGCATAAGTTAGTTATCTCCTGCTTCCTTTTGGTGCCTTCAGCTTCCTCCATGAGGATTTGGCAGACCCTCCATTACAGGCAGGAGTACTGATTGGTCCATAGGCCAGAAACGTCTTTCACAACTCGTTAATGTTTAACTGGAAAAGAGGTGCCTAATGCCCACATAGAGCTCTATACCAGCGCAGTGTCACCTGCCCCAGACGGAAGTGCAATAACATGATCTCCATCTCAAAGAACCTACTGTCTACCTAGCTATTTATATCTAGCTGATTTGCAGTGCAGTTCTTAAAAAAAATTTAAATTCAATGTCTGACTCAGAACTATTTTAATTGATTTTTCTTCTCAGCCATGATTTGATTTTGGAGATCTTTAACATAAAGAATTTTAGAAAATAAAGGCTATATTTACCAAGTGACTTAAAAAACCTTGAGACCATGTTGCACCCTGATCCTACATCCATAGCCAGGAAAGTCCATTTGTTGCAGTATTTACTGAGGAGGCAGAAATTCAAGGCTCATCCTTGTGTATCTGCTGCAGAGAACAGCACACTTGTATTTGGACCCATTACCTCTCGGGAGCTTCTCTCAGCACTCAGAAAAGGTGCTCTGCAGTGGAGCTCTCCCAGTATTTCTAACTGAAGAGTCATCCCAATTTATAGAAAGTAATTAAAGTAATTAATTACCCACTCAGACAAGTGCTGTAGACACCCAAATATAAAAATGGGTTGTGGGGGAGGGACGTGCAGCCATCTCTTTCTTCTCTGTGTGGTGAAAGCCACTAAGTCGCCTCATGAATCATGTCTTCTGAAATTCAATGTTTCCTTCTGAAAAAGTTGAAATGAACCAGTTGGGCGCTTCCAGAACTTTATTTGTTTGTTAGTTTTTGCATCAGCCAGAATTAGTTGTCCTGGTTGACCCAGTGTCACAAGCCTAAACATTTTTGGGCCAAAAACTGATTTATTGGGGAAAAAAGAACAATTACAAAGTCCTGGTCTGTGCCCCTTCCTTGTAAGCCAGGTCCAACAGCTGGGGAGCAGAGCCCAAGCCCCATCTCGCCTGGGCGCAGTGGGCAGCCTCTGACCGGCAGCAGGAGTGTAGCTACTTGTGTGGCAGCATGTGGCATTTCTTCTTAATAAAAAAAAGAAATCACCAAAGCAAAAACAGATGATAGAGAGTAGCCGTTGCTGAGATACTACAAATAAGTAAACAATCCTTGGGCTTTGTGCTGTTGCTATTTTTCTTTAACGAGGATTGTGAGTGGGAGGCCCTGGCGCCTCTTCAGTGCACCCAGCCTAGAAAAAGAGCTCTTTCCTACCCTGATCAGCCTGACGAAGCGACAGGAGCGGTATGTCCTGTGTAACCCAGCTCACAGTTAGGGAGTATTTCCCCGCTTTGAAGGTTTCTGGTGCTGACACCAGAACAAAATATGAAAACCCTGTCTCTTCTCCTGGATCAAATCGTGCCACGCGGTTCTGATCCCACGAGAAGGAGCTGCTGTCAGGGTCCTGGCAGCCTTCCCAAAGCTCAGCGGTTGAGTGACAAGGAGTAGGGAAGGGCACTGTAGCTGGTCTTGTAATGATTTTTAGCCAATTATTAGGTTTCAAATACTACAGAGAAGGTATCCTTACAGACACAAATCATCTCGACTGTAAGCTGATGATTGAGTGCATAACACCTCATTCTGAGGACAGGCCAAACTGTTCTACATCAGTTACGGGCTTTCTGCATAAACTTGCAAAATGTTTTCCTGCACTCTTCAAACCTTATGTTTGCCCACTATGAGGCATGTTCAACAAAACATCATAATACCAGCACGAAGAAGGTACAGAGCTGTCCCTGGAAACACCTTCAGGCTACAGTTTCTATATCCACGTATTCTCCTACTTCAAGAAAACTCATTCTAATTTTTTGCCGACTATAATTGCACTTACACATGAGTTTAACAGTTCTGCTCTCTCCAGATTTCCATCCTTCTTTGCACAAAACTGGCCCCGTTACTGGGAAAGAAAAATGAGATGGTTATTTGAGACTCCAGCTGGACATCGAATGGATTGTTCTTCGTGACACAAATCAGTCTCGTGGGAGCCCACAGAAAAGAGGGCAGCATTGCTTTTTCACTCCTCCTGTGCACTGGGGTACAGCTATTGCTTGTGTGTCTTTCTGCATATATAGCCCTGATCCCAGATGGATTTTTAAAAAAACTGTCAATAATGTTGTTTACTCTCCTGTGGTGAGGGGACAGAGTATTTCATGCCTAGTTCCTTCAGGCAAGGTAAGGGTTGCTTTCCTTGCCAAACATCAGTTTGAACTTGAAGGTCTGTAGCTGCTCCTTTGGAGTCCTGCTGCTTCCTCTTCCTGATACCTCAGTAAAGCCTGTTGCTATTACTGCCACTATTCCATTCCTCACAAGTAAATCTACAAAGAGTACTAACTGCAAACATTAAGGAATGTGGACTGACCAGACCAGCTGGATGCTCATAGTAAGTTGCTGCCAAACGAGGTGCAATGGGGGTAAACTGAAGTGCCCGCCAAATGCGTCACTCTGGGTGCAAACTCAAAGGGCACGTGGTTTCCCACAGACTTGTGTTTCAAAGCTGGTGTCCAGAGAAGAATAAAGTTTCTTCTTTGGAAAGCTCTGTCTCCAGTGGATTCTCAGGTGTCTACTAGGGTTGCAACTCCCTCAACAGCATTTCTCTCATTCGGGGTGATACAATAGGCTTGTGAGATTTCATGAAGCTTGTAGGAATATCATTAATACCTTGGCAATCCCTACCAATTCTAGCTGAGATTCAACAGCTGGCTTGAAAGACATTGAAAGACATGAATATGAGAAAACACATGCATACCACACTGTTGGGAGCCTGATTTGCTAGAAAACCCAGCTACTAAATAAAACAAAACCACAAGTGTCAGCAATCCTCTTACCTGTCATGATGCTGAGGCCACAGGCCTTACTGTCCCCAGTCAAACTCCCCTGGGGCTCCCCCCACCCTGCCCAAAGCCCAGGACCCCATTTCAGCTCAGCCTGGGGTGGCCAGTCCCTGCCCCACTGTCTTTGTAGCAGTGCTGGTCTCCAACCCTATCTCCTGGATGGACTGGACCTACACCATAGATAGCCTGTCTCCTGGATGTACACTATAACTTGTCTCCAGTCCTGTCTCATCTTGCTTCTGATGGCAGCACTTGGATGGTCCCTGGCCCTGGTTTGTTACTTGACTTGTTGGGGTCTGTTGATGGATGCTGTTACAACCCCCGGATCTGCCCACTGTGACCCTGGGGGACAGCACCCATTGGTGAGGGCATGACCTGTGCTGGGGTCCCTCTTGGCCCTCAACAAATCCTCCTTTGGGAGCTGACTCACTGCACCCTGATGTTATCTCACAAAAAAACAAAACAGATGATGGAGCTGTGGAAGTTATTGGAAGACTTGCATTAAAATAGGCACAATAAAACATGTCTAAGCTACATATCTCAATAGGCTGAGGTGTACAGAAGTCTCTTCTGAGGTCAAATAGACCATCAAGATCATCAAATTACTGCAAAAGTTTTTACGGCAGATAAGGAAACCTGATTTTGGTCAGAAGAAAGGGCTCCATCAGTCCTGTGAAAGGAGACTTCTAAGAGCCAGATGACACCCCAATATGTCAAATACGGGGGATCTAGCCAGTTAGTGCTAAAGTCTGTACATAGCAACTCTTAGAAGTGCAAAACCATTTATACAACCTCTCAGTACACAATTTGGGGCTCACAGATAGGGGTTAATGTCACAAGCTTTTGGGGGAGAAGAAAGAAGGCAAAAATAAACAATAATATCACTGCTAGTCAGGGATTTATCACTTCGTGTGTTCAAAAAATACAGATACTTGAGATTACCTTGGCCAACAAGCTGATATTCCTTGGGGCATCTTCCCTAGTGAGGAATTACTGAAAAAAACCTGATTTGTGTGGTGGGGGGTAGCCTTTAACACTAGGAGTTATTTCTTATAAAAAAGGCTAAATAGTTCACACACAAAGCCACAACTCTGTATTTATACAAGTCTTATCAAACTAATTCATGAACAATGGTTTTTTAGCAGAAAAACTTTAAATAAGTACAGCATTGTGGCATGTGTTAGCAAGAAAAATATAATATTAAATACAAGGCTTAAGGCCATGTAATAATCACTGGAAGCTGAACAAGCTTCTCTGAAACGGAGGCAAAACTAATATGTTCCTCCTGCTACAAACAAGATCACAAACACTGGAGTATTCCCAATAGTTTGTTTATGGTTAGCTATCTACATCCTGCTTTAACTTGGCTATCTGGAGCTGTGGACAAAAAGAAGAGATGAACTCTACGGCTGGTAGAAAAGAAAATGAGAGGTTAAAAGCACAGAACCAGTCTCCAGGGAGTTGAGGATGGAAGGTGAAAGGTGCTAAAGTGTGGCATGAGGAAGTGTCAAGTGTCAGTGAGGCAGTGTTTGTTATCTGAGCCCTGCCATGGGAAAACACACAGAGGGACAAGTTGGAGCTCCATCAGGGGTGTGCCTGGAACTAGAGTAGATACATAAGCTAAGGCTGCTACCACCCCAAGAAACAAGACTTCAGCAAGAACAGTGTGGCACTCTCTGGGTGAATAGAAGCTAAAACGCATTGGGATCCTGCAGTGCACTCATACTCCAGTACTCAAGGTGATGAGTATTGTATTCTGTTTCGTTAAGTCAAAATCGTAGAATCATAGAATCACAGAATGGGCCTTTAAAGATCATCTAGTGCAACACTCCTGCCATGGGCAGCCAGGCTGCTCAAAACCTCATCCATCCTGGCCTTGAACACTTCCAGGGAGAGGGCATCCACAACTTCCCTGAAAAACTTGTTCCAGTGTCTCACTGCTCTCAGAGTAAAGAATTTCTTCCTAATATGTAATCTAAATCTACCTTCTTCCAGTTTAAAACCATTACTCCTTGTCCTCTCACTACACTTTCTTATAGAGTCCCTCCCCATCTTTCCTGTGGGCCCACTTTAAGTACTGGAAGGCTGCTATAATGTCTCAGCAAGACAGTGTTTATTTTCTTAGTCATTGTGCAAACGTTTGGCTGAATATCCTCTGTAGTGCTATTATCACATTTTACAGCCTCTTCTTTGATGCTTTATAGACACATCTTTCAACAGTCCCAGGGTTTTGTCCTCTGCTTCAAAATTCTCCATAAGACCTATCAAAGCTACCTGTGGGCCAAGTCTAGAGGACAACAGCTTCCCATGACAGCTTCATTCCTGGGGACAATGGAGGTGCCATGATCCAAGAGTCCAAGCCTTGAGCCTGGCTGGCAGAGGCTCTGCAGCAGCCAGCCTTCAGCTGCAGCACATGCTCGTCAAAGCCAGCAGGAAGACTCAGATATCAACATTCACAGTCTTTGAAAAGAAAATGTGGAAACATAGCGTACCATTAATCCTCCACCACTTACAGCTCAGAATTAGACACATGAAATAATTTATCTCAAAAAAGAAGCTGAAAAAAGATGCAGAAATCTCCTTCTGTTCTTGGTTTTTTTCTACAAGTTGATGAGCTATTCAAAAAATGACATGATAAGCACAGTAAAAGAAGCCAGCAAACAACTGTCAGGTTATTTTCACAAAATCACAACCAGATCCTGCCTTTCTTTTTGAAAAAGAATTGCTGCTGTCATTACCTATATATGATGAAGTAAATCTGTTCATTTGTGTTTTTAACTGCAGACCTAGGAAGTCTCATGTTCCTTACTTGGCTTAATACAGAAAATAATAAAAGGAAATTAATTTTCATCATAAAGGCATGCAGCTTGCACTTACAGACATTTATATCCAACCAGCCAAATACTTCGTAGTATATAGCTTTTTGATTCAATTTTTCTTTCAGTGATCTCAAGCTGTAAAATCCAAGTATCTCCTTCATGCAACAGGACTATAATGAGTCTCAATACTCAGTGAACAAACAGCTGAAACCAGAACCTAAGGTGTGAGTACACGGCTCTGCTCTCTTCTAGCATAATCCTGAATGGTTACCTTAAAGCACCTGTGGTTTATGCTGCAAAATCACGATTACCATTGCCAAGCCCACATCAATGCTTTCCTGTGACCTTTTTTTCTCTCTTTTTCCATCCAAAGCAAACTAGTGATGGCTCAAACCATGCTCTCTGTCTTTGAGCTGAAGACGACTAGAGTGTGGTGTGTCCTTTCAGACCAACGTGTCAGGAAGATTAAATTAATTTGTTGAAATTAATTCCCGCCTTTGACTTCAGTGCTTCTTTAGTTATGGTTTTTATGTGTGTGTTTGGTTTTTTTCTACATAACATAGACATAGGCATTGTACCTTTTAGTTATGCTTTAAGCAACCCCTAGCCTTAAGGCTGGGGCTCTATAGGTATGACTGCAGTTCCAGTTCAGGCACTGAGGAAGGAGGGAGTAGGATGATTGCCTTCAGGCATGTGTACTCAATCAAGCACCCAGAGTAGCTTCAGCTTCTGCACTTTTGCAGGCTTGAAGACCTCTGATCAGGAAAGCATTTATGGATGTGTTTAATTAGAAACACATGCTAAAATTATGGACTTCAATTATACTAACTTCAATGCAACTTAATTGAAAATGTGCTTCAATATTTCCTGTTTGAGGCCCAAAAGAACAAGAACACAGTTCTCCAAAATATAGGACATTTCATTGTGTGGAATCTTAAAGTACTTTTATGTGCTACATATGTTGGCATTATTTATCCCTGAAAAGCGGCTGCTTCTAAGGTGGAACAATTTGTGTTCTGTGAGAACAAAAAGAGACACTGCAGCAGCTACAGACAATGAGTATATCATGCCCAAATAAAACCACTGTAGGAAAACAGACAACCAGAACATAATTTCTCAGCTTGAAATTTAGAGGAGACACTAACTGTTACAAAAAGCCTTACTGGAGCTCTAACAGTGAGCACGGAGGTCTGGAGCCCTTAGCTTCATGCTGGGACACAG
>NW_010198621.1:7139-21845 GCF_000695765.1 Mesitornis unicolor | reverse complement strand
AAAGAGTGGCTCCTTCCTTAATGATCTACCGGGAGACCATTACTTCTTGTGCAGCATTTAGTCTTCCTGCAAGGCCATGCTTAGCCTGCAGGAGTGTCACAGCCTGGCTGCCGTGACTGTCAGGAAAAGGCTGGCTAGCAGTTTAGAAAATGTCAGACAAAGTTTTGTCACTGTTTTTTTTGCTGCTGTTGTCGCCTTCCACTTAGGACACTTAATCATTTGCATTTATTTCTGAAAACCACTCTGTGCCATCACTTCTTCAACAGTGTTTAAAAATGGATAGCATGGTGTGTTTCCTGGCTCTGCACTTTGCCTTACACATTGAGTCTGTCTCGGCCACTCTCAGTAGCACCTGCCACAGCGGTATCGAAACGCAGCCCAGCACAGGGGAGGGGTTCATAGGAGTGCAAGGGGCACCGACAGGACTGGGGTGCTCACTGCCCTTCCCACACATGCAGGTTGCAATACTTTAGCTGCTGTAGTGTAAGGAAACCTCCAAATGCAGTATTTTGGACAGTATAGCTCTTTCCTATGTGGCTAGGATATAATCATGTCAACCGCCTTTATACAGCTTTGCTATATTTACAGTAGATCCTGTACCAGGACATTCATGCTATTTCTTCAAATTTGCTTTGTTAGCTACCACCATATTACAGCCAAAACAAAAAAAATTATCTTAGGTCTGTGGCTCAAAACAATCTGCTTGCATGTTCACAACAGAAATTTGTTCTGGAGCATGTATTCCAAACAGTGTCAGTCTAGAAGTATTAAAAAAAAAATCTGTTAACACTATTTAAAGTTAAGTAGAATCTTATTTCTTCTCAGTTCTTTCTCAGTTGTTTTTCTTATATTGTTGCTTGATGCCCTCTTTGAGGAGTGATATAAAAGACCTTTTAAAAGGACATTTGCAGCAGTTTAGTCTATGATGTCAATTAATCCCAGTCTGTGTTCTTAAAACATTTGACGTGTCAGAATTTACAAGGCAGCTATGCAGTAATCATTCAAAATAGACTACTGCCTGGCTGAAATTATAATTCTGCAACATACACATACCAATAGACATAAAAGGCAACAAAGAAACATAGTCAAATTACACCATAGTAAGAGACGGATAGAAAAAGAGTTGGACCACCATGTAGTGTAGAAGGAACAACACAAATGAAGGCAAAATATTAAATCTTTGCACCAGCCTTCAATAAATAATCCCATACAATCAAAAAATTGACACAACCTACATCAGAGCCCAGATCTCAGGCTAAAAAGAAGATATAATTAGTAATAGAATAATTAGAATAGTTATTTGCTGAGTTTGGGGGCTTCCCAAATCGACTTCCTTACTAATTTTATCTTGAGTTGTTTCAAGAATGAGCTGAAACCACCTTGGTGGTTCACAGGACGCAGATGGGCAAAAGCAGAATGGACATTCATGCCACCCAGTGTAGATCAGCTGAAAGTCAGGCATCGAGTTATGTTAATAACCCACGTCACACAGTCATTGGAGGGAGACAAGTGTCTTCTCCAGAAGGTAATTTTCTCATCTTAAAATAGTTCCCAAAATTACTCTCTTGAGGCATCCGTCTCTCTCCCATAATTACAGAGGGAACCTTGATAAGTATTTTAAACTGGACATCTAATGCTCCTATTCTCATATCACGCATGCTGAATTGCTCTTACATCTTCAGGAAAAAGAGAAGCTGTGGTATTGTAGGTCAATCACACTTAATGTAGGAAAAATATTAGAATGAAGAGTCAAATAAACTCTTTCTGAACCACTGCAAGATAACAAGGAAAGGAGTAGTCAAAACGGATTTGTCAAAGTCTCTGTATTTCAAATCTTCCTGGAGAGCACCATCGCTACTAGGCACAGGCTACCATGGGGCAAGTTTTCTCAGTCTGTCCTGGTATTTCAGATTGTACATACGGTAAAAGGCTGAAAAGTATATTCCCCATATGCTCTAACCAAGGAGCAATTTGTGAACGGATAGCAATGGCAGCTGGATGTGCAGAGAGCTGTTTTGGCAGTGCAGAGAGCTGTTTTGGCACCCAGGGACACCCTGGTGCCCACTGAGGCAGCCTCCTGGGTCACTGCAGTGCCACACATCAAAGGTGAGGGGCAGAGAAAGCAGTGAGCAGCTGGCAGGAGGACGGTGCTAGTGCTGCTGCTATAACATCTCTACTCAAACAGCCACACAAATTAGGCAGCCAGCTCTATTTCACCCCCCCAACCATGAGCTTTGGCTACAGAAACATAACTCACTGTTTGCCTACCGTGAGAAACAGCCCAGGCACAGCAGTGGATGGGGCGAGGCCACTGACAGCTGCAGTGTGATGGGAGAAGGAGATGGCACAAGTGATGCTTCTGCCAGGGAAGGGTATGAAAGTGGAGTCAGAGGAAAAAATTCTTTATACAAGCATATTGTCTCTTATTCAGACCTTCCCTGAGGAACAGCTTGCAGGGAATGCCCCCAGTTTTTCTCTTCTTCTTAGTTCTTTGATATACCTGTTGAAGCCACCTCTAAGCAACTGTTCCCCTGGTCCTGACCCATCACCACATTTCCCGTCAGGTTAGATGTGTGATGTTCAGACCACTGTGTACGTCTGCTGTGGGAAGCATCCACTAGGGCAGGCTGCACAGCATGTACCGGGCAGCAAGGTCCACACCCAGGGGCCACACAGAATTGCAGACACTCAGGGAATTTTGCTAGTGGGAACGTAGATTCCTCAGGAATTTAGGGTCTTTCATCCTCCAGCAACCTCTGCATGGGAGTCCTATGCACCTATCTTACAAGCAGACTTCTTTACTTAGCTATCTCACACACAGTAAAAAACAGGCAACTGTGCAAATGTTTAAAATTACCTATGGAAAGATGTGCTTGAAATAAAATATATAAGGACAAATACCTATGTTTTAACATATCGTCATGTTGCTACTGATCCTATTTAGAATAACGTATTACCAAAATAGATTTAAATATGGAGTCAGATACTTGGCTGTTCAAGATCAGGTGGTTTCCTGATTACTGATGTATTTTCATCCCAACTACTGTAATTGACATTTTCTCAGGCTGCCTGACTTCGATTTCTGTTCTTTTGTGACTCTGTGGCACAGGCCTCCCTGTGAGGACTGAGCAGCTTGTCTCTGCTGTGCAGCAGAGCACAACACGCAAAACCCCACACGATGATGCACCAGGTATGGTATGCTCTCAAAACAGTAAGGTAATCCCATGCAGTCTCCTCTGAATACATGTGGAAGAAACAATTCATAGACTTATATTATTACTGGAACTATGAGAATAATTCTTTTCAAATATGTCATATTGTCATATGAAAATCTTTTTGTGCTGTGTCTGTACAACACCCACCAAGGTGGGGTGCTGGTCCCTGTTAGCCCCAGAGGCACGAGTGCAATGAAAACAGAGGATCAGTTATCTCAGATGGGGCAAAGCTGCCATTTACTGAAGCAAATGGTGTCATCCTGGCTGACTCTGCCTGTCTTCCAGAGAGGCAAAATACAGCTGATCAGGTGCTTTTCAGGTTATGCAGGGGTTTCCAGCTCCACCCTCCCATCCATCTTTTTCTCCTCCTCTGGCTGTCTCAGTAATACCTATGAAAGCAAAACCAAACCAATGACAGCAGTGACAATAACAGTAGCATGCTGAACTTTAATTTGTGCTTTAACCAGCAGCTCAGATGTACTGGCCTGGACACAGGACTTGGCCACAGTGTGGTGGACCAGGTTACCAGGTCTTGCAGTTTACCATCTGCAGAGAACAGCACAGGCTTTTCTTGCCTTCATAGCCCTCATTTTGGGCAGAATGCATGAGTGTCTCTCTAGCTTTAGGTTAGGGTTTTCCTTAATGATAATGAGGATGAAATAGAAATAACTAGTTTTACAGAGATAGCAATAACTAGTTTTACAGAGATAGCCAAATACAATAGATGCCAAAGTGCTGTGCTATGTAGGGTGCTTGGTGCTCTCACAGAGGACACATATATTGATGACTTATACTGTCATGGCTGTGTTAAAATTGCACTGAGGATAGATTAAATCAGTGTCCGGCTTTGTTAGATGCTCTTCTTTCCAGCACTAACTTTGGAACTTAAATTACCTTTCTGTTCCTTTTGCCTGTGCTTCCCAGTCGATTGTATTCTCAGTCATGGGGTTATATTTTGGCCAGTCACGCCGCTGTGCAGCTTGCAAGTTGCCAGAAGAAACACTTCAAGTACAGCAGAATTGACCTGCTTCCAGGATGCTGTGTGTGTTTTAATTTGTTTTTTTAGATTTTCTGTAAACCAAATAATTTTCCCACAAGGTGAAACAGATATAATGAATTTTCAGCACTTACCTTTGTGAAAGGATTTCACTCTCACAAATTCAGTGCAGTGTCAGGTCAAACATTCCCTGGAGAAACCAGGGCATAGATTATAGCTAAATCCATGAGCAGCACATGCCGACCTACGGCTATACCTCCAGCATTCATTTTGAATGTGTGACATCTTGAACTTCAAAGCATAGACCATTACAACAGATACAAGAATGAACAGGGAAGAGGGCAGCGAAATACAACATTCACTTCTGCAGTTCTTAGGTACAGAGCCAGCAGTGTTTTCCCACATGATTGTAGAAACAAGGAAGTTTTTTTAAGCTTAAAGGTGGTGGGGAAGCATAGTTACATCTCATTAGACATTGAAAAATAAGAAAGATAACTTTTTCTATTAGCTGTGAGTTTTTCCTAAAAGAAACTGAGCTTTTCCTTTCCTTTTCTTTCTTCGAAAAAGATCAAGTTAAAAAATAAACATATGAACAAATACAGATGTGTTTGTATAATTTTATATATATTTTATATGCAACTTTAGAGAAGTTGCACTTTAGCACCCTGCCATCATTGGGGAAGTACTCTGTACAAACCCTCCAAACATCCTCTCCTGTACTTTGACAGAAAAACCCAGTGCTTATAGAGATAATGCATGTTTGGATCCCACAAGCTGCATTTCCTGCTCACTCAAACCTCTGGTGAAAACTGCAAGTTCTTCTCTAAAATGACTAGTTCACTAGTTCTCCCATTCCTGAAAGTATTGCAGAAACTTATGGGTTTAAAGAGAGATTAATAATAAATTTTGAATGTATTTTCCCAGTTCTGATAGGGATACAGCAGCACAACTGGATTGTTGGCAGAGGACTTCAGAAACAAAATGCTGTAAAGATAGCCAAAAAGTGGCAAGTAAAACCAACATAATGTGATCAGCACCAGGGATACGGGACATTGCACCAGTCAGAAAAAAGGGCCTTTAGAAGTGTATTTTAAGCCTCCAGGGTTGATTTAACAGAGACAAAGTTTACTGTGGCGCAGAGAGCACTCTCGCTCCATAGAGGCAGCAGAAAGCAGGCAACAGGTCCCCGAGCTGACGGTGGGAAGGAAGGGAGAGAAAAACACAGAGCCACTGTATTTTCTGAAATGCTGTCTCTTTCCACTTCTGGTCTTTAGCTTCTTTGTGAGTTTCACCCCAGCAGAAGACAATGATTCAGAAGGGCAAAAGGCTGCCCTGCGGCTGGTGTCGCCAGTCCACAAGATAAGCCCTGGGAAGCTGTCCTGGGAACGTGCCGCACTGAACAGCCTGCCAAAGCAAAGGGCTGCCTGAGCGTCCCCCTAGCCACACAGCCACCAGTCTGTGGCTGGTCACCCTTTGGAGTCCTTTAGAGGCTAGCATCTGTGGGGTTGTCTTGTGATAAATACTGGAATTGGTTCAAGACGAACACAGAAATAAGGGGAAATTCAGTGTTCCTTCCCTAGGGCTATTCCCCACATTACTTCTCACATTCAAGTACACAGAGCCTGTAGAAACAAAGACTTTATAAGAGGATGAAGACTCCACCACCTCTCACAGACCACATCCATGTAGGGCAGTAGCCCAGGTTTCTTAGCAGGTCTGTTTCTAGTCCTTGGAGTTCCAGCTTGCTGTGGGAGCATCACTGCCTTACCCAGATGGTGTCCCAGCCTCCCTGAAGTGCAGAAGAGGCAGGGAAGGTACTGTTGTCCTGTGTGCCACCTGCCTATCAGGTGCAAGCTCCTCCCTAACATCACACACACTAGCATTGAGCCCATTGCAACAGAGACCCCAGAAACAGGGACTTCTGCAGCAACCCTGAGCAGAAAGTCTTGAAGCATGGAAATGAAGTCTTTGCTACAAGATAGTACTCCTGTTAAACATCAAAAGTGCAAATGGAACTATGATAAACTACTACTTGAATTTCTCTTTTGCAAATGAAGCTCTGCCTGACAGCGCTTTACCCTTCTTATCAATAGAGGGACTAGATAGCTTTTTCCTCTCTACAGCTTCTGGTCACAGGGTTGCAGGTACTTTACTCACAGTAACATTATAGCAACCCTTAACACCACAATCTAAGGAGAGATGCTTAAATCTCAATCAAACCTGAAATTATTATCTTATGTTGTACATCTTGGCAATCCCTTCATTCTTGGTCTAGTTGTAAGCTGCACTATTACAATGATCACAAGGATCACAAAGCCAAAACTAAAACCTGTGGAGGTAACCCAGGTTCATAAAAGCAGTAAAGTCTGCTCAGGCCTTCACACCACAGCTCATGGAATGTCACCCGATTTATCTAATGTGGCAGCAGGGATATTTAAAAGCACTTGGTAGCTATCTTGTCAGTGTGTAGAAAAAAATACTGCTTTAACTTCCAGCAACATCTTATGCTTGAAGAGAAAAAGAGAACTTCATCCTTGACTTAATCCATTTGAAATATGTAGCAGACTGCATTCAGCTGTACTGAGATGGAGCACTGGAAAAAGACAACAGGAGAAAGAACAAGCCCCATTCTGCAGCTGTATAGCCATGCTTAAGGCACCACTAGAAGACACTTGGGTGTCTGTCATCAAGAATGGTACATAAAAGTCTATGTCAAACCAATGAGTGGATGGTGAATCCAGGCAGCCATGGATCACTGCCAGCCTGCAGACCATCAGGAATCTTTGTCACCAAACTCTTAGTTCAAAACTTCATACTGGTGAGAGAGTTCCACAGGCCAGCTCCAGATGACAAGTAGCCCACACTTGGTTTGTAAATCAGTGGAATAAGAGAAATGTTAGATTCCTCACTATTCATAGCTTTCATATTCTTTATTTCTTAATCCCAGATTTCTGAAGACAGAAACTCTGTGAGGCTATCCTTATTACATGAAACCACAAGCAGGTCTCCCTGTGCAGCCAAAAGAGTAGACTTCAGAGGACATTTCATCCTTAATTACAGCTGACTGGTCTGCACACACTTATCTGTGAGACACAGAAACAGATCTGCATTCCTCCAAAAAAATGGGTATTTCAGTGCCTCGCTGCTCACGTACAAATGCAACTGTAACCCTATGCTTTTATACTTCTTATCTATTGTATCTCTTTTAGATTCCTAAGCATTGAAAATACAATCCTTTGGTCACAATTCATTGTCTTAATTGCAGCCAAGTACTGTTTGAAATATGAGAGATCTGAAGACCATCCAAACGTCTTCTGACATTGTTTTTCCAAGCATGGCCTAAACTTTGCCATGACTCAACTGAAGTTTAAGGCATAGTGGTGCTGAACAAAAATAAAGCATCATCCAACAGTTTGGATAATGTAACTGTACATGAGATAGAGATGAAATTAGATAGCGCAGGGATCGGTAAGGAAGATACATCCATAGCCAAAATTTCAAGCAACTGGCAAAGACCATCAGGATTTTGCAACAGAGAATAGCCATGTGTTTTTCAGTGATGTCAAAGATAAAAGAGATTATTATCATTTTCAGCTGTTACTAGTGCAAGCCATTTCACAAACGTATTTCAGCCAAGAAAAGGACCCAAGTATGTGCCAAACAATCCCATACAAAGCTTCCCATGTAGTCTGTACATTTATACACGTCTACCAGAAGCTCAGCGTCAGATTATCAGACAGACAAGAATTGCGTTTGCTGCAGGATGCCAGACCCTGTAAATATGCTGTGTTTGGCCCAGACAACCAAAGATAATGTTTTATTCTGAAGATTCTTCCATTACAGACAGTAAGCAAAACTAATGACTGCAGCTTGGAGATGGGAATGGGAGGGGTAAACTCAAACCAAAAGAAAAGTTTGTATTAAACTTCAATCAGTCAAAAAAAAATTTCTTTAAGAGTGGAAAATACTAAAGTTAAAACATGTCAAGTCAACTCTTTGCATACTAATATTGCTGATTCTTTTTAATACATGTCATTAATGCTTACTTCATCTTCATTAAATATGTCCTTGTTTTCTCCCATAAAGTCTCAGTAGCACTATAACATACTGATGGCTGTTATGAAGTTGTCTTTGTCTTGATATTCCCAAGATGACTCCATCTCTGCAGCAAGTCTCTCTTGCTCTGCAGTATCCACTGTTAGCAGTAATCCAAACAACTGCTAGACTTAAAATACTTCTGAAAAATTGGAAGAGCATCCATGGCTCCATTCTGCAGTGGGAAGAACTGCAGCATAGGAAGATAAAATCGCCTGTCCTTGGCAGGAAGCCACTAAAAGAATACATGCTTTTTGTTTGGTTTTTTTCTCCTGCTTTTATATTCCGGATACTTCTTATATACTTTTCCTTTCTTTTTCTTGCTGGTATTCTGTTTGATTTTTTTTTTTAATCTTCAGCTTGTTTATTGAGAAGCCTGTATTTTAAATTACTTCTCCCTACAGGCTATTTCATAGGAGAAGACCTCCCACTGATTGCATAAAGTCCCTAATGAAACATCCAACAGGACCAGACTAAGCATACCTTGCTTTATGTTTGTCCCACTTTTCTCCGTACTTTGGATCTGCTTATCCCTATTTCTATCCATTTTGCACTAGACTACTAACTCTCCCCTCATTCCTTGCTGCCGCCTTCCTATTTTCTTTCTCTCTTTCTCTCTCCTCTTTTCCCACCAGCTGGACATAAAAGGACCGGGATTTGAAATACCAAACAATAGCTTTTTAGATCTTGGTATGTTTCCTAAGGACTTCACAGGACTGGAGTCTATGGGAGGGAGAGTAGCCTTTAAAAAAATAAGTAGATGTTCCTAATCATTGCCAGGAGATGCACTAAAGGGAGCCTAAAAGGACTCAGTCACAAGAAGGGGGTGGTATTTTCCTTGCCATAAGCCCAGTATTGCACTAGCCAGCACTTTGAGTCACTGGGGGGAGCTTTGCTGGAAGAAGTCATACAGGATGTTCAGTCCAAGAAACCAATCTCAGAACAGCCATTGCCCTATTTTGGAGAATATTGAGTATCGACACAGAGTTTCAAGAAGGTTGTTCAAGGTAATCTTCTAATGGGGAAAAACCATCAGCGATGCCTAAGCAGAACAGTCCTCCTTAACAGTTTATCCCTGGTATCTCTTATTACTCTGATGTTAATGTGGTTACTGTGACCCAAGGTCGTCTGCTGAGTACAGATTGGTGGCATTTGTTCAGAATGTCCCTACATTCCTTTAAACAGTTCAAGAAATATTTCCCTGATCTCTGTACATTTCGGAGATACCAAATGTCAGTCCCTGTCCACATACTCCTTTCCCAGCTCCCTGCAGTTGCTCTTATTTGTAACATCAGTATCGTTTATCAGTTTTAACAAAAAGTACCTAACAAACAAAGATCGGTAAAACTGAAACACCCTGAGGTGTCCTTCTGCATCCTGCAGCCTGTGACATAGTTGGAAGTTAGGGAAAAAAAATCTTGGAATGCTCCTTTCAGCAAAGATAGAAAAGAAAAAAATAAAAGAGGATTACAGAAAATATTGAAAGAGCTTCTAGCGAACTGGCACAAAAAGTGAAAAATAAATGATGGACATGCTCTTGTCTCAGATGTCTATGACGGATTTCAAATCAAACATTAATGGTGGTGTATTTGTATTGGAATATTTGGCCCCTAGACATTTAAGACAGGTCATTTGTTGCAAGAAAAGCAGAAAATAAAAGGTAGCTTCCCAAAGACCGCTTTGGTTTATATTTGTGTATTCTGCATGGAAAATGGAATAATCTGGTACAGAGTCACCATTTGTCACTTTGTCATTTAAAGTGTGATGTGCAAAGAATGTCATAGAAGAGTGACATGGACCAGCTTGTCATCTGTTGCTTTGCATACATAACCTGCATCACTTGCAGAGCTGAAACATCACATTAGCTGATCTATGTGATGTAATGAGAAACAGCACTGTAACCTAGGGCATCTCTTCATATGCCTTTCTGTTGCTGAAATCTATGAGTAGGTTTTCATCTTGTGGCATGCAATATATATAAATGAAGAGGGGAGGACTATATGCTTGGTCATACAAAGGAAAAAATATGAGAAAAATAATGAACATTATATTGATGAGTTCAGTGCTTATCTGACTGTATTTCTGGGTCTGGGGATAGGGTATTCTAAAATCTGTCACCAGCCCTGCCACAGCTTTGGGCAAAACCGGTGTTTTCTCCATGCTTCTGATGCTCCTCCCTTAAAATGAACTTTACAAACCTAAACTTCCACAGGATGAATTGACACTACTCACAGCTGGGAGCCTCGCTAGCACCAGGCTATGAGTATGCTGTGGGACCAACCCCTCAGTCTAGGTCCATGCCTGAGGCATGTCCAAACTCCTCACTCTGGCAGTGGGGGAAGTCAAAACAAGACCCAGACATACACCATCCTTCATGCCCTCAGTCCCAAGGGAAGGAAAGCCAGATGCGTTTGCTGGAGGCAGCTTGAGCATTTTCCAACAGATCCCAGGTCTGATGAACTAAGAGGCCAGGACAGTGAAGGGAGGGAGAGGTCTCTGTACTCAGGCTTCCTTCTCTTCAACAGTAATGTAAAACAAACCACAAAACCAGCCCTACAATCACATGCAAAAAAAGGCTCTGTGAACTCTTGAAATAAAGGCTTACTGGCAGCAATACTTTGCAAGCAATTAATACAGCTCTGCCCAGGTGTGTCTTACACTACAAGATTAATGCAGCTTTCTCAGAACATTTATAGGAGGACCAGAAAAAAACCAAGCTAGGAGTATCGGATAGTATGGCCCTGGACAGAAAAGAGGAAGGCATTTTAAAACCTTGCGTTTAGGGAGTGTTGTGTCCTTTTCAAATATCTCAAAGGCAGCCTTGTGCAGGGTTTACAATTAGCAATGGAAAGAGAGGATTGTGAAAAAAAAAAAGAAATTAAGGAAATGGAAGGAGAACGCGAAGAGCATTTTAAGAGGTCGGAGGCAAACCCCCCACCATGGAGAGTGGGCAAAAAGGGAGCTAAAAATAGGCAGCATGAGACAGGGCTCTCCAAAGGAGAGCGGGAAGGACACTGTGTTCTGGAAACTGGTGCAACCAACCACAGACAAATGTGCCAAGGCTCTTGTACATTTTGTTGGCAGTTGCTCAAAGCTGGCACGTAATCCGTACCAGGAAAGGTATCACCAAGTCGGCAGTGCCCTTCGCTGGGGCATGCATTGCCAGTACAAACTCCTGAGGGGCCAGAGGCAAATGGCTCATCAGTCAGTGACAAAAAAATGATAAAATGAAGATCTTCCTGGACTCTCCCTTATCACCAGAGGAACTGATAGATGCAAAGCTTTATGTACTTACCTAACTCCATTAAAAAATGGGGATTTTTTTTCTACCTACTCACAGTTTGTAACCATTTCTTCTTGTGCTTACATTGGCATTTAGTTTCCTTCCGAATTAGCTTTAGTTAGCTTATCTTCTCCTGCCACATGTTTATAGAGAGTAATCATATCCCTCCCCTTTCCCAACTAAGCTAACTCGCCAACCTCTGCTGTTTTCTTGCTGTAAATCAGATCTTCAATTCTGTGATCACTCTGCTTTGCTACTTCTGCATCTACTTTGGTCCAAACTGGTTTCTCTTGAAGGGGGGTAAACAGAATGAAAATAAAATTTTGAATACAAGCTCACAAGCACCTTGCAAAATAGTACATCCATCTATGATGCCAGATCTGACAAAACATCTGAGGGTAAATAAGTCTTTTTCATTCCCACACTGATGTTTCTAAGTCCCTATTACCTCCTACAGAGACCCAGTTTCATAACAGATGTTCCAATCACCTCCTAAATGTAATTATTTCCTATTTGTACTATTAAATTCTACCCCATTTCTGCTGCAGTCATCTTCAATTTATCTTCAAAGTCAACTTTATGCGATGGTCTGATGTTTATCTGTATTTATATGCTTCTTATCACTGGTGGTTTTCATCAGCTAATTCCTGCTTCCTATGCCAAGCTTATGAAACAAATATATTAAGTGTCACCAGTGCCAAGACAGGGTCTCAAGGCACCTTCTTGTAGCCTGATGGCTTTCTTTTCAGCACAGCACCCTGTCCCTTCCCTTTTATGTGCAACTCGAGTAATTCATATTAATCTCTGTCTTCTCCAACCTGACAGTTTCTCAGCTGGTATAATATCGAATACTTCACTAGAGACCAGGCATTCTGGACATACTATATTTTCTTTAGCTAGGAAATCACTTATTTTTCTCAAAGAGAAATTTTATAGTGTGGAATGCTTTCTGCAAACAAGACAATATTTTGTCCTGTTTTCTATTTACCTACATTTCCTTAATTATTCTCTATGTCTGCAATAAACTGTGCTAAAAATCGTTGCTGCTAGAACTACACTTCTCTGACCAGTTTCACAGGTGAAGATTATCCAGTGCCCTGACTTGAGTACATAAAGAGGGCACAGACAGGGCATGGAGACCACACATTCCTCACTGCCTTTTCCAATCCAAGAAGGAGGAGACACATTCAAAGCAAACACAAGGAGGCTGTGCTTCAGTTGAGCTGCAGGTAACCTCTGGAATTTCTTGTCCTGAGATGTGTCTGTTAAAAACAGATAAGCATGTGCATATGAAAGAGTCAATGAAAAAGGAAGCGACTGAAGGTTAATAACTATGACCCATGCTTACTTTGGGTATGTAACTCCCAGGGCCACAAATTGCTGGAGGCTCAGAGAGAAATCCTGAATTGGGAAGGATGATGAGATGAATTTTCAGTGTAACCCAGTGAATTGACTCATATATTTATGTAATCTAGCATATCTTGTTTGAGTAGCTTGTGCAAGTCTTACTTCCACCGCACTCATTCTAACATACCTAACTCCCGTTTACTTTCCCACTTTTTACATCATGACCAACACCATCATTACTGAAAGCTGAGAAAAGGTGCTTGTTTAGCTTTTACACAGTACTTAGATTATCTTTAAACCCTGTAATATCCTTATGGCACAGCAGATGTACTTCTTTTCCTTTTTTTCCCTGTTTCTTGTTTTACATGCTTTTATTTGCTGGAATTTCTTTAATTTAAGAACTTGACTTCTGGAAATTCTCACTTTGTCGCTACATTTTCTAAGATCCAGGATACGGTTAATTTCTTGATAGGTCCTTTTTCTATTCCTTGTAGCAAGAAGTCTCATTCGTAAGTTCTAGTTCGATGCAACAATTCATTAGGCCACGACTGGACTCCTTTCTGCAAGTTCTTCCTTGCCAAAGACAAAATATCAAGGTGGATTTCACACTTTTCATTTGAGGAATTCCAGCCTTCTGCTGCCTCTCAGTTCTCCATGAATTCTAAGTAATGAAAGTGAGGACAACAGAGGCTCAGCAGAGAATGGTAAGTAGATCTTGCCCTCTGAAGCCCCTTCCAAATGTCTAAGGTACTTACCTTCAACAATTGCAGCCATCTAGTGGGCAAATACCAGAAACAGTCACTAGGTAGTAAAAATGTTGTCTCCTGCTACTTGCAATTGCTCACTTTCTGAGTGGACTGATATTTCATGGTTGGACCAGGGAATATGGAAAAACATGTCCCAGAATATCTTTATCATAAACTGTTATTACAGTGCAGTTGCCCTGGACACCTCCCCTAGTACCTCAGGAATGAGCATGTCTTGCTACCACAAGGAGTCACTTGGGCATGCACATTTATTCTCTTGCATTTCTGATACCACAAAACAGTGGTGACTTTACTAATGCTGCTATGCACTGAGAGTGATAATAAATACATAACCAGAAAGGTTTCTACAGTGGGCCACACAACTGATCCACTTGGATGCTTGACAAGTGAATGTAGTGACGTCAGATTTACAGACGTCAAGGCCTTACCCTACAGCTGCAATTCCCAACCTGTGCTACACTTATTGATGTGCTGATTACTTCATCAAGGCGAACATCAGCAGCTGCTGATTATCCCTGGTTTAAATGCTTGCATCGCAAGACATTTACTACTTTTGCACGCTCAATTAACTCAGACAGTGAGGTAATGGCAATCCAACAGCAACTGCATTTTGGGGTATGGGAAGTATGTAAGGAACATATATCAGCTGGTATGCATTTGGTGGAGGAGAAGGTGCAATTGTAGGAAAAGGAAGAAAGGAATGTAGATATCTTTTGACCTGTCAAGAGCCACCTACGGCGCCAGAAGTTGTTGCTATTGCTGCTGTCAGTGGTAATTACCTCTTTTAGCATCAGTTGTGGTGGTATTTACACACATTATGATGACAAACTGCTTTGCTATATTTATATATATATCTGTCACAATTTGTACATAATACAAAATAAGGTACTTCCTTAAGACTGACCTTCTTTTTTGTTTTAAATGACCATGTTATCAGAGTGCCTAACACCCAAAATGCTCTTGTGTCAAAAAAACATGCACTTGGCAACATCATTATGATGA
>NW_010198621.1:0-7108 GCF_000695765.1 Mesitornis unicolor | reverse complement strand
CATGATGATGACATCTTTCTTTGCCTACCAAAAGTCATCTTTTCAAATGCTGTTACTTGAGTGCAAGGAATGACTATTTGTCAGCTAGGAACTCACCATACTTCTCATGCTGTACCACTGAAAAATGCTTCTAAATACACTGAAGGAATGAAGTATTGGAAGCATAGTCACTTCAGTCTTGTTTTAATACCACAAAACTTAATTGAACTCTAGTGGTTATTACCAAGATAAAAGACATACGTCCATAAAAGAATTTGCCAAAAAATAAATCCTGAGAACCTAACTGATACCCTAAGCAGATAGATACAATGCAAAAACCTAGCTTTTCCACACCTTGCATCTATGTTACGGATGCTTTCAGGTGTCTTATCATTGTCAGTGTACATTTGCATAATTTCTGGGTATTTGGAATAAAAAACGTATCGCTTTTCAAATGAGATCACCTTTGTGAAGCTGGGCATGAAGAGAATAGACATAATAGGAGAGGACTGGATTAACATGGGTGAGAAAGAAAGTCAGAAACATTCAGCCACTGAAGCCTTTTCTGTGCCTACAGCGTTTCCCCTCCCTTTTCTCTTCATTCAGCTCCCATTTTCCCTTGCCTGAGTGTCTGAACTGATGCACAGAATTTTGTACATTTTCTGCTCCTCCATCTTCCAGCAAAGTATCACTGCCAGATACTCACACCTGCCCCTGTTTTTCCTGGAGCAGCAGCTATTGGTCTCCAGAGCACAAAGCATGACTGCTCACAAGGGTATGTCTGGTGTTTCATATTTCATGGACAATGCAGTTTCTATCAAAAAGCAGAAGCAGCTCTGCATCCCTAACCCCCAAGGCAAAGGTGTGAGCGTGCAGCAGCATCCAACAGCACCCAGGGGGATGGGGGAGATATGTGCCAGAGGAGACACCATGCTTTATGCAAAGCTCCATTGCATTCAGCACAACTTCTGCCTAGCTGCTGGAGCTGGACACCATTTTGACACCAGTGTAACTATCTGGCTAGTTCAGTACCAGAGCTAAATAAACTGTTTGCAGCCAAAAACATAACAAATCCATCCCTTTTTCCTCTTCATAAATTATTTTTAAGCTCTCCATTTTATCAATTTGTTTTACTTGTAAAAAATTCACTGAAACCTTTTATTGAAGTGTATGCTATTCGTGTTACACTTAACACACATCGTATTATTTCTATCACCAGATCAACTCTCTGAAACCTTTCATTAATAGTGAAACTGAAACTGTCATTTCTAGTTGGATCTTTGAGCAAAGACAGGTGTAAGTCACAGGTACACAAAACAGCAGTCAATATTTGCTTGTGTGCATGGCCTGGGGCAGCAGTTTTCAGTACAGAAACTCAATGGTACACAGGAGATAGGAAAGCAGATGTGCCATGAAGTTCCCAGCATCAGCAAAGCATCCTCAGCTACATATTCTAGCCATCAGTCTACCCCAGGGAGGTTGACATCAAACTGATGCTGGATTTATTTCACATTCCACAACAGCAGCAATAATCCTAAATTACGTAGGTCTACGCTGGACTTTAGCCCCTGACAGTCATTTGTCAGCTGCAGTCTTGCTCCACATGTACTCAGTCCCTGCAATATTTCAGCTAATTGCCTTTTTGTAGGATTAGTGTACTGGACAGCCCCTGGAAAAGCCATAGGAAACACATACCGGTCTTGCGGTTAATGTAACAAAGCTCTTGATGTCATTATTATTTAGTGGAAATGTAGTCAAACACTTACAGGGCAGCCAAAATTTAAATAAATTCCCTTGTTCTTAAGTGGTCATTTTGAATGTTTGACATAAAATGCACATCTCTGTTTAAGACACATGGCATATGTAGATGAACTTACACAATACTGTGGGTTTTACATGCTGAAATGATTTGCAACCCTGTTTTAAAGTTGCTGGCTTCCAAAACCAATGGTGATAAGTAAAGTGAGATCTGGAATAAATTAATATATTTCCAAATAAACTGTGGCTTTCTTCAGTACTACTCATAGTACTTAATGAGGGGCCAGAGCTTCCCATAACGATAACAAAATGTAACAGAAGAAAAAAACTCCATGATACTGATAAAGTGCAAAGTCAGGCACTTAAAATTTAGGAAGTATAAAAATAAGCTTCCCTGTGTGATGTTAATTTGAGACTCTCATATACGTTTATTCTGATACCAACCTGATATTCAACTTTTTTCCATGGGATTCTTCTGTAGCTGGATCAGACTGGGAAGCCGGGGAGCAGATGCAAAGTGCTGCTTTCCAGGTAGGGCACAGCTGGCTGGCAGCAAATGCCAAGCCAATGCCAGCTTCTCTGTTGCAGAATTAAAGAGGAGCCTGATGGAGTTATCAGAGACACGACTGATCCCCGTGCATGTGTTCATGCAGAAACACCGAGCACGCAGGAAACAGGTTAAAACTCCTCCATTTCCCACCTTTCCCAGGAGGCCCTTAAGAGCAGATGTGGCCCAGCTGGGTTGCCCAGGAAGGGCAGCTGAATCTTGGTGACTCCTTCCCTCCCCTCTAATCCCACAGCTGGGTGTCTCACCTGAGGTCAGGGACAGACAGGCCAGTGCCCACAGCCAGTGAGATCTTGGAAAGAAAGGGCAATCAGGAACAGGCAGACAAAGTTGTTCCAGGTGTGCATATGTTTCCCTGTCCATCATTTTTCTGATCTAGGGACCTGTGGGGAAGCGCCAGGTCTGCTGGGCTGGTTGTGACCCCAGATGCAGGCCTGCGGTGAGAGAGGAGCTGCCCCCAGCTGGGCACCTCCCAGGAGCAGGTGTGCAATGATGGGAAATGGGTATCCCCAAGGCACAGTGCAGGTAACCTCCTGCACAGATCCTCAAACCACTTCTAAATAAGCTGCTGCAGGGAGGGAGGATTAATCCTGTGTTAATACAATACTGCACCCCACCTAATGAGCTCAGTTTCTTAAGCTGTAAGGCCACCTTACCATTCTTTTCCCCCCTCTGCTATTCTTTATGTGGCTGTTATATATTGGCCCTCTTTATTACAGCAATTTAAAAAGGAGAGAAAAGGCTTTACAATTTGCACCCATTTTATTCTGCTGCTTTTTTCTTCTTTCCAGAAAAAAAACTCACAAACAAACAAACAAAAGTAACCACAAAGACCAGCTCTGCCATTCAGCTTGTCTGGTTTTGTACTTGGGCACTACAATGGCTCACATTAAGAGCTGTAATATTTTTTTATAGGAGGTAACTGGAAGCTCAGAGACACTGAGTGACCTCTCCACGCAGAAAGAAACAAAAGCCTTTATTTCCAGCTTCCTCTTCTAACAGCAAAGCTGCTCTCCCACCCTCCCTACCCGTTACTGAAAATTGTTCCTTCTCTTTAAAATGTTTACTCCAAAACACTGCAATTGTGTCTTAAGGTTCCAGCAAAGCTCAGAGTAGCAATAAAACAGACCCCAAATCTGTCAACACAGCCTCACCTCAGTGTTGCTGCTGTAGCCAAAGTTTGGATCAACACACCTCAGACTGCTGTACTGCCTGTACATAAAAACTAGCCACTTGTAAAGGAGGCAACCATGAGCTGTGTGTGATAAACCAGCATATGGATTTGTGGAAATACAGGGACAAAACTTTAAAATTGCAGCATAAGAAACTTCCATTTAAAATTACCTCATACCTAAAATTTCAAAGTATTTCTTTCAAAGTAAAACAAAAAAATCACTCAAATAATACAGTTGCTTATGACTCAAATTTTCGTCAGCCTCCACGTTCCTAAGTACTCAGCTGACTTCAGTATTTTTTAATGTAATGCCAGCTCAAGGCTTCTCAGCAGTGTAGGCAAAATGCAGTTTTGGAAATGATGGCAGTATGGGTCCAGGATAGGAAAGACAAAAAAATGAGGGGCTTTGGTACACAGTGAAGAACCAGAACACCCTTTCTTGCACTACAAGAAGTGTGGTTCAAGCAATTTGAGTCTGCTCAGAACCTGATTCCAGGAAAGCTTTTTTTTTTACACCTTTCAGTTGCTAAAAAGGAGAGAGAAGAGATTTCTGCCTCTTGGACGTGAGTGCTTAAAAGGTGACACATAGAGTTGTTCCCCATCTGGAAGAGGCTATTTGCCTAAGAAGGACTGCAGGGCACAGGTTTTCATTGCTCATCGGGCTGAATTTCCCAGCCTTTTGCTCGGAGTGGCAGCAGAGCAGATGTGGCATTCACTGTCCCGTCACAGCAGTGGTGCTGCCAGTGCCTGGGCTTTCCAAGGGTGACACAGTCACTCCGGCTTCTCACAGTGTGGGTTCTGGGAGGCTCTGCCTCTTGAAGGAATAGCTCGCCAAGGCCAAATCTGCAAGACCAGCAATGCCAGTGTTCCTGAGAACTGCATTTCAATCACATTTTTGAGTTGGGGTTTTCTTTGGTCTTTTACAACCAAAGGAATCTGTTTTGTCCTCCCTCTCAATACTGGTTTTGAACACCAGTCTCTACATGGGTACGGTACTAGATGCTTCCTTCACAAACTGATTACCTTCTCCCACCTTTACAAGATCCTCAGAGGGACATGATAGTGGCACTCAGCACTAATCTGGGGCAGTCATCTGAGCCCCAGTGAACCTTCTGACATGTTATGGGAGTGTTTTGTAAAAGGGTAATTCATGGCAGTCTGTTTGCAGAGGAAGAGAGATGTAATAGCTGGTGTCCTTTACACAACCCTCTACCGGTTACCACTTATAGCAAAGCGTTCAATGATAACCCCAAGCAAGCCCAGTGGCTTTGCTGAGGCCTGATAATGTCCACAACATCTGGTGAGCACCCACCTGTAGCCCATGCCCTACTTTCTGAAAGCTGTTCATGGATAACTGTGAATTCGTGGCACTACAGCTTAGAGGGACTTGCAGTATGAAGGTGTGTGTGGCCTCAAAGACAGGACAGCAGCAATGAGAATGGTTCACGATCCATGGTCCAAACATAGGTTACAGTCATTTCCCTCTCCATTAGAGGCCTTTTATCTGCCTCTTTAGGGACATGGTGGTCAAGATGGTGCCATGTTCATGTGCATTTAGCAAGTCTGGGGAGATGGAAGCAGACGCAGATATGAACCAGTTTATCTGCTTTCACCCACTGACTGCTTGTACGTAAGGACCGTCTATTTCAAAGAGTGCTGATTACTGGTATGTAATCTGTCAGTTGCCTTTTCTCCTTGCTTCATTCTGTGTGATGTTCAGACTAAAAATGTGTTAAGAGCTCCAGTTGGTTTAGTCAGCTGAAAGCAGTGAATCTGCAAAATGTATTGTTTAAGCATGTCTCAATTTTCTGTTACAATTTAGGATTAAAGTAGTTGATTCACTTCAAGAAAATCACAAACTCAACCAACACTTGCTCGTTGTGGATGTGACTTGCCCCAGTGCCCCATCACTCCAGAACTGCAAAATATCATGTGGGAAAGCAGCAAGAAACTCACACTCATAGGTTGACTGCTAGTCCCTTCCTTGATACCCCGAGCAAGAATGTGACTTCCCCTAGTTGACAGAAAAAGGCAAGTTTGTCCATTTCCTCTGTCAAATGTGTTGGTACTCCTGCTGCTGCCCCAGGAAATCCAGGTTTCCAGGATGACCAGAAATTGCTTAATGAATCATCACAGGTCTACAGACTCACAGCTGCTTCTGAATAAAGGTGCCCTTCACGTCCTGTGTGTATGGGGAACTTCTCCTCGAGAAGCTTATTCAAGGCTTCAGATCCTTTGCTCATGTCACAGAGTTTTCATGAGGTTAAAGATTAAGTTTTGCATAGCACTAATATGAGCAAATATTTATCATTCTGAGCTGAACTAACATGTAACTGTGCCTACCACAGTTCAACAACGATTTTAATCTGCTGCCTTCTTAAAGCAAGCCGTAGGCTTAAGCAGGTTGCTGATTAGAAGCCAAAGGGAGGAGATATTGAAATAAAAGGTTAGACAGTCATAAATGATTGCATATAGTTTTCAAACAAACTTAAAAGTTGTTTTCCCTTTAATTCTGATGCCTTACTTTTCTTTAATTAGTATTAATTTCCCAGCAGAATCTCAGTGCCACTCTTGTCTTTAAAATAGGCAAGAAAGAAAACGGAATTTGGCTTGCAAGACAGAATTATAGTTCCCCATTAAATTATCAGTTTTTAATGGCTGGACTCAGATCCAAACACAGAATATCTCAGACAGACTCCAAGTTGTTTATTTGCATCTTTAGAAAGCCATGAGCTGTTCGGCGAATGTTTTATCTTACACCAATTAAATGAGAATCAATCATTTCAATATAATTTCAAATGATACATGGAGCACATGGGGGTCCTGTAAACATAGCAAAACATTACAACATCTGTTATTATTAATGCTTTCTACTTTCTGCCAAGTTTATCCATGGTCCTGTCAAGTGAGGAAATCCCTCCTCACTGGTACAGGAATCAGATGATCAGAGCAGGCCTCATGAATGAAGAGGAGACACAAGGATTCAGATGCATTTTAGGACAGTGTAAAGGATCTGCTCACAGTCTTCTGACTGAGAAGTGAAGGCACTATCACCTATGAATATGACTGGAAGGACTGGATGTTGTCTGAATCTCCTTATCCACGTGTTATGATCTCCTGGGCAACTTTAATTTTGGTGAATTTGATGGGGTGCAATGAAGGTTCATTACTAATTTTCAATAGCTTGTAAAGAGAGGTACCATGTCCTGCGTCGCCCAGGTTCTGTTTGTCCATCATGCTGTGATTGCACATATTTAGCCCAAAAATGGCAGCATTCAAGTAGCCCCTCCATGGGGACATTTCTGGACAGAAATGACAGAAATTTTTTCTGGGTTGAATACCAAAAAGTGCTAAAGACTAAGCAGGAAATAATAGTAATAGTGCAAAATACCACGAGCTAGATGAGATTGGCAAGCTATTTGCATGTCAGTATACAGAAAGCTGGGCTGTAGCATGCCATGCTAAAATCTGGAGGAATGAACTGCACGGTTTGAGCCTTATTTTTCTGAAGGCTCAAAAATATTTTCTGTGACATGGATAAAAATTAGGAGGAAAAAATATCTTCACACTGAAATCTCCAGGGAAAAATACATTCAACAGTAAAAAAAAATAAAATAAAATAAAATAAAATA
>NW_010198620.1:48279-118083 GCF_000695765.1 Mesitornis unicolor | reverse complement strand
CAAGTGGCCAGCCCCTCCTTCCATGATCTTCCTCTTCCATGAACTTTCCTCTTCTGCCTAAGCTTACCCAGCAGTGCCCTGTTTAACCAAGCAGGTCTCCTGGCTCCCTTCCTTGACTTCCTACGTGTCGGGATGCTCCGATCTTGAGCTTCATAGAAGCAGTCCCTGAATGGGACTTATTAACAGTTCCTGAACTTTGAAAGAGAAATGATCACCTACTCTAATTTCTATGCATAGGCCAATAAAATTAATGCAGCAGCTGCTGCACCAATCCCAAATTATTTCATTATTCCCAAATTGATTTGAACAATAGTATCTCTCTCAAAACAAATCCAATCGTTATTTATGAATCTGTGTGACCAACTGACATCAATACTTGATTACCTGCACTCAGTTCAAAGACCTCAACTAGAGAGAAATGCCCCACACATGGTGGCCCAGGACAGTCGCAGCAAGGCAGCAGCTGACCCAATGGCCATTTCATACTGGTTTTGAGAACTACAGAGTTCAGCTTGAATGTTTCAAATCTAACCCGGAGCTACCACAAAGATGAGGTACTTCCACCCTGCAACTCACCTTGCCCAGGGTGTACTAGTCTCCACACAAATATTGCAGACAAGTCAAAAGCAATAGTGTTGTTATTGTTGCTGCTGTTTTGAAATCGAAGATTTTGCTTAAATGACTGGTTTGAATACTACACAGTCAAAATAAGTCAGTCAAAACCTCCACTGTATCATGCTGCACTGCTCAGAGATTTCCCCAGATATTATAAAAGCACAAACTTCATGTGACACGAGTGCATGCAGCTTTGCTGACAGTAACAAATGCCCTGAGCACAGCTGTATTAATTTCACTTTTCCTCTATTACATTTGAATTGATTTATACTTCATCTGCTCTCTATCTCTCAAACAATCATCTTCATACACTGTATATGATTCTATGTACCAGGAATATTGGAATCACTGTCAAAAGCCATGGGATGAGAAAGCAGGCAGATGTAATAACCTCTGAGATCTCTGGTTGGTCTGGTTATGCTCATCTTTCCTCTCTCTAATTTCAGTTCTGCTGACTCCTACTTACAACCACATCCCAGATCTGAGTAACCGACTTCAATTCTCTGGGGGTTCTGTTATGCTCTAAGATAAAATTTGATCATGGTGAGATAAGTGGAGAGAAGCAATATTTTTAAACACCATTTTCACCTTTGAAACTTATCATGTGAGATATTTTGTCAGTATCTGCTGAGAACTCACCTCCAGAAAAAAATAAAAACGCCTCCAAACATCTGGTGGCTTTCTCACCTCAGGGTTTACAGCAAGTATTTTTTTATAAAAGAACATGTTAATTAGGATAAGACAGCATTTTTAAGATTCGGGAATTCTGCTAATTAAAGTTAAAACCAAGATGTTATTATTCCCTTATGAATTTTTAATCTTTTCAAAAGATTACAGCTATTCAGCTATTCTCTCCAGCTATTCAGAATAGTTCTAAAAAGAGGGCTGAGGCTTCTCTTTTCCAATTCTCACCCATAACTCATGGTAACTGTTAAACTTTGCGAGACAAAAGAGAGAGAATAGTTTTAAGGTGAAGAAATATACACTTTCCTAAAAATCAGTTTAAATAAAAATGCAGCCTAGCAATTGAAAGGGAATATGCACTGGATTGAACTTCCTAGCTCTGAAAATCTACAAAAAAATCCTCAAAACAGCTAGATCTATGTCAGTAAAGCAAATATATACAGGGTGGATATAGTCCGTAGGGCAGATATTTACATGTACACATATGAATATGTAACCTGTTCTGGATTTGCCACCTTAGGATAGTATGTTGAAGACAGGTGACTAGTGTTTAAATACTAGCCCTTATATGAGTGGAAATCACAATGACAGAAGACTTAAGCTGCAAACAAGTAAGATTCTGTAACCAAATTATTTACTACAGAAATGAAGAGTTCAAACCTAGGCAGGTCAAAATTTATTCTAAAACATAACCGTGGGCTGGAATTTTCCATCAGGTATCAAAGCTTGGGGTTGTTTACATATAATTGTTTACCTGCTTTTTCCTGGAGTGTGCAGGGAGGATTAACCAGGAGGATGAAGTGGGTGTAGCTATTCCCATCAATATCCTCTGATTGCACAGTGTAAGCACTGGAAGATAACCAGCCCAGCTCAGCTATTTATATACCCTGAAAAATCTGATTTAACTCATTTATTTCCATTTAACCACAGCGATGGCATTAAAAATTTATACATATATATATATACACAATATATTGGCAGGAAAAGCAGATTTACATTACAGTATTTAACACATAAAAATAATTATTTTCCACCATTGTACCTATCTGCATTTACAGCATTATCTTGATCATATAAAGATAACAATTTCCAAAACATTACTTCAGCAAGCTACATGCAATAATGCTACCTTTAACAAAAAAAAATATCTTCTACAAGTATCAAGAGATGTTCCTCAGTCAAAGGTTATATTAAATTACTGAGAAGGAAATGACACAAAAATTACTCATGCTAATTAAGACCAAAGGCAGGACTACTTGAGATTCAGTATAAGTATTTACATCTTTATCTGCTGTTCCTTTTATTTGCAAGAATTAGCAATTAAGAATCTGTGGACTCACTCTCAGCTTTTCAACACTTGATTAGATGCTTGCAGTGAATTTTGATTTGTTTATGTTTGCTAAAGCATAGCTGTGACAACAAATCACGCAGAACTATTTTATTGTTATCAAGGAATTGTACCTGCTTTCATGCTTCAGGGCATAAACTGATGATCAGTAAATCAAGCTTTTCTGCTATGTCATATAGAGTCATAGCAGTTGTGCTACGAAAGATGCATTCAGCTGTATCCTTGACAGGGCTCTCAGGAATCTTGCAGTGTGTTTTCATCTGCATAACAAACTGTGCAAGGAAGCAACAAAATCTACCATATCTTGCTCAGAATGGTTCAGAAGAAAGCCATAAGCCATTCTTTTGTTTATTTTCTTTTTTAAAAATGAAGGGATAGAAGATGTGGATAGATAACCTAAAACCAGCAGCATCTATGATTCCTTTAAGTCCCCCTAGCATCAGTCACAGTCAGAGCGAGGATTAGGGACAAATGGGAGTGGTGTTCTAGTGGGTTCCAGCAATTCCTGTGTTCCCGCGTTTTATAGTGCCCCTCGGTCACGAGTGCATCCTTTGGGGACTGACCAGATTCATGAGAATAACAGTGTTGTCACATCATGGGGCCATACAAAGGAATTACTGTAGGCAAACAAAGAGCCCCAGTCAGACACAAATAGTGCAATGAGACCTTAACCATGAAAAAGAAGAGTCCAAACATTAGAGACGTAGATTCTTAACACTGTCCACCTTGCCCACATTCAACACCAACCTGCCAAAATAATGAATACTAATCTGTCATTGACTTTACTTCAATAGCAAATAAAACCTCATAAAACATCTGGATGATGAATGGGTAGATTTGTGAATACTGCCTGTTACTACTTTCACCTACACAGAGCTCTCCTGAGTTCTGGAAAGAGGGGTGGACGAGCATTCATTTTGGTATGGCGGGCACCTCCTTGATAAATCATCCTTCCACTAGCACTGAAGTTTGCTGCCACTCTTAAGTGCTTGCAGGCAGCCAGAAAGCAGCAGGGGCTCAAGAGGCACTCCCTGCTCTGCTGAGGGAACAGTAGATGGCTCTGCCGGTCAAGCTACGCTGGAACAGCAACTCCGAGGCTCAGCTGGGAAACCCATCTGCATTTCCAAGATGCTAAGGAGGCACAACATACGACTTACTTATGACTTAACTGCAATTTGAGTGGACTTCTAAATTCCATTACTATTTTTTTCTTAATAATATTTATATATATGCTATATATGCAAAGGTAGGTGGCAAAGATATAATCCTGTGGACAGCTTAAAAATGCTAACAATTAGGTAAAAGAGAGAACATCCAGAAAGTTAAGGCAGCTAAAGCACATATTTCCTTTGGAAATCTATAGCACAATGACAGGGATATGACTGGAAGTCTGCTGAAGCACCCCAACACAGCACTGGTTACCACATCCCTGAACAGAGCTGGAAAAGGGAAGTTTACCATCAGTTATTTCAAATTGCATAAATAATATTCACTGGCTGCAGTGATCATATACTACCCCTTCTCTTCAATCCAATGCTTGGATAGCTCCCAAACACAAAAGGCTGTCAAATTGCCCAAAAGTCAGAAATTAAATGTTTTTCTCAGCAGAAGATTCCTAATGTGCAGAAGATTCCTCCTAAATGCTCATAACCCTCATTTCCTTTCACCTCACAATGGGAAGGTCGTCTTTCTGGGAAACAGCGTACATTTCTTGAAGTGCAATTGTCCACTTAAGCAAATACTTCACTTTGGTAAACCTGTATGGCAAGTGCCTTTAGTGTGTATTTTCCAGCACCGATAGGGAAATCAAGACGGTCAGGTCGTCCTTTCTGAGGAAAGAGAGGGCTGAAAGACCAAGGTGGGACTACATGACATTATTACTCCCAGCAGTTCTGACCTTCCTCCAGAAGGGGGATCTCCAAGTTTGCATGACACATTGCTCTACAGGTAGTATGCTGCCTGAGCTGGCCTAGGCGGGACCAATACAGGTGTCTCTGCACCTACAACTCAGGTTTTCTGATGGATAATTTCCCTAGAGGTTTTGTTTCCCAAATATATCCAAACTCAGTAAAAGGTTAGATAATCCTAGATGCAAATTAATTATTGTCATAAATCCCTTGTAAAAAGGCACAAAAAAGGGATGATACGGTTTTAAAAATTGAATTAATGGCAATGGGTTCCTTGCAGACGATTCAACTCAGAGGCCAGATCCAATAGAATTATATTAATGCATTGCCAGTAGAGAACCAGCTAGTTACTGGTTTCAAAAGTGAAATTTAGTCTGGCTTTTAGTCTCAAAAGTGAAATATAGTCTGGCTCCTGTGGCTATACTGCAATCTCAAGATTGCAAGCCATATCTCCAGGATGTCTGTGGAATCAAGGTTTAGGTGAAATGCAAGCAGAATTACAATGGATGTGTGTCTGGAAATGTTACTCTCACTAACAAAGAAGACTTATCTTGCGTTATGGAGCAAAGAAGTACAAATAACGAAGTTGATATTGGAAAAGATAATATTCCACATCATTGAATCCTTTAGTCAAAATGAAAAAATTGCTTTATTAAAAAAAAAGGAAAGTTAATTGCATTCCCCACAGTACACATGAAGTATGTGTGACCAACTTGGGTTATAATAGCAATCCATCTACATTAAGTACCGTTCCATTTATATAGTGCCTGTTGTAAAGAAGCACTGAAATAAATGGAAATCCTTCCACTGAGCTCAGTGAGCCCTTGATTGTAGTCTCAGAGCTATCATTTTTCTGCTGGAGGTAATAAATCAGCCCTGTAATAATTTGTCATCATTTTGAGAGTTTGGCAGGGGAGGAACTTCAGCATTACAAAGAAAGAAAATTGATCTGAGATGTTATGAAGTGCCCTACTAGGCTAAGATGCTAGGTCCAAATTGCACCCACCAACCGAACAAAATGTGCATATTTCCTCATTTGTTTTAGATTTTCTCTCATGATACCTTGAATTCTGATGACAAATGGCCTGTGTCTCTCTACAGTCACTTGGTCCTTTACACACATTCTGGTTTTTTGACCCAATTCCCCAGCTACCTTTAGTAGCAAACACAGATTCTGAGAATTTTGGTGCTTTCTCTTTATTGGATAGTCATGCAGGCGAGATGAAGTGGGCTTCTTCATCCAAGCCTTTAGTCCTCTCTGATTCTTTCATAGCATTAGCCTGTCATTCACAGTCCTCAACTAACATCTTGGATGGCTTCAAATCCTCAAGGAGCTTTGCCAGATGGGGGAAATGCTACCAGGAAAGGAACTTCTGTGAAAAATTCTGTCTGCCCGGAAATGATGAACACATCATCCTTTACATAGGTGTCAAGCTGCAGAACTGATGTTCTTGTTTCCTAAGTAAGTGTGTAAGTAAAGAGCCCATCCAAATAGACATACTGTTTTACCAACAGCAACATCAAGATCAATTTAGCTGCCTGCAAAATATGCTCCTTGCCACGCTACTATAGTTGAGAAAACACAAGAACATACTAATCAAGGGGTTTAGAAATCACCTTAATAGTTTCTGTGACACACTTATTGGATTTACATTCGTCAGCAAATCCAAGAAAACAATTTGATAATTTTAGCACAAAGCAGACAAAGAAGGATTTGCTAAGCTGCTTAGAGCCTCAGCTCTGAAATGTTGGAAAGGTTCAGGTTGATGTATATTTACAGGATAGGCACCATGGATGGACTATATCAGACACGAACCGTGTTTTGAATCTTGGAAGTCAGCTTATGATCAAGAATGTATCTCATTCTCCAGGAAAATATATCAAGGAAAATATTTTATCAATCTGACAAAGGGAAGAATCAATACTGTTTCATTATATCATTATTTTAAGCAGCTTCTCAACACTACTAAGACACAGGTATGTAAGATCTTTAATAACATGAACAGCATAACTATGTTATATGTATAAATTTAAACAAAGATAAATATAAACTGACTTGCCTTTAGCTATTATTCAAAACACTAAGATGATAGATAAAATACCTTAATGAAAATAAATATATTATTGATTTTTGTAAAGCTAATACATTTTAACAGCTATTTAAAAGCCTCTACTGTGTTTATAATTGCCACTTGAATTTACTCAAGCCGTTGGATCTGCTACTGTAAGGGGTCTGGACTCAAGAATCCAAATATTTTCTTTAGTCTCATATTCCTAGAATGCGATTTTGCATAACAGCCATAGGGAAACAAGCAAGTACGCTGTAACAGCATTAGCTTAAACTATTTTGTTGCCATCTTGTTTTACTTTATGAATGAAAACTTAACATAAATTTCACCCAGTTTTATATGATAATAATAGCTCAGTTTGGATATACTGTTCCTCTCTGATTCTCACCAAGGTTTTTCTTTACATAGCAGGTAAAAATTTCATTCCTTTCTCTGTTTTGCTGTCTCAACCACGATAATCCAATTAACAGCTACTGAAGTAGGAGAACGGTTCTTGTTAATCTTTATTATAAGTTTGTAGTTTATTTGCTTTCCTGAAGAGAATGAATCTTTTAGCAGCTGCACTGATGCATTTCTCAGCATGAAAGTTAATATGTGTTCAGTCACACTGGTCTTAGTAAATCAGAAAATTTTATAAATGAGTTTAGCCTAGAATAATTATTTGTTATAAGCTGATACTGAATGACTATACATATATGAAGATATGGTTCAGTTTTACTAGTAAATTTCATATGTTTTTAACACAGAGAGTCTTTTAACTTGTGCTACAGTAAAACTACATCATCCATTGATACTTAACAGAAGAATATAAACAATCCTACTGCTTTTCATTAGGGATAAACAATTAAAGCCACATTAGTCTTACAGCTGCAGAGAATGGCTATTCTAAATCTATGTGAGCTCAGAATAAAAAAACACGTTCAACATCTTAAAACTGACTTCTTGACAGTCTAGACTAATTACTGGGGGGGGAAGGCATCATGTCACATTTATTTAGCATTAAATTGAGGTTATTTTACATTCTGATACTTAAACAGCAAGTTTCCATGTAATTATCATGATATATGTATGAATGCATATGAAAACATTTAATTTTCACTTCTATAACAAACTTCACAACACTCTTTTTTAGATTTGCCTTTCCTCAGATCCCACTGGCCTTTCCTAAGAAACAGGGCATTCAGAACTTCAGATGAGAGGATTTCAGCACTCAAATTTCAGATGAGAATTTTCTTGGTTATAACATTACTTTAAGGTATTCAATTGCTCTTAACTGGAGTGCAACCTCAATCACACCTTGTGTAGGACAAAGGGAGCAGACATTTCAGACATCATTTGTAGGTATTAGATCAGTCCCGCTATCATCACTTATTCAGGCAAGTAGCATCACTAAGGCAGTTAGCAAAGCAGGCATGGCTTGAACTGAAGTTCAAATATATAGAAAATATACACAAGGAGACACTGTAAGATAAACATATAGAAATGACTAAAATTAACTTTTGTCTGCCATGCACGTCATCTGTGGGAAATTACAGAAGCTTATTGTGATATTGTCATTATAACAGCAATAATGCCTTGAAAGACTTAACATTCACTCCTGCGTGACAAATCAATACCACAGGTCAACTATGATTAAACTAGTCAAGATGTGCTTAATGAATATAGATTACAGTTAGACAGTTGTGATATCAGATGCCTTTAAAAGCAATGTATGAATGTAAAAAATGTATTATCAACAGTAATCTACTACGCGTTAAACAGCAAAGCACAGACAAATTCTCAACTGCAAACATTAATAATTGCAAAAAAAAAAAAATCACTGGTTGCCTTATGTATTCCTCTTTGTGTATAGTTGCATGCAAACAGCTGGGGATGAACTTTGTTAGCAACTTAATGCTTCAGATTTAAAATAAAAACATTAAAACAAATTGTATCTATATAGATTTGGGTGTAAAATTATCTGAGACTGTCCTCAGTTATGATTGTGTAAGTAACCTTTAGTAGTAATACTTTTACCTGCTGTCTGAACTATGTGACAAAGCTGTGAGTTTTTGACCAAGCCAGCCCCTCTGACAGAAGGCAACATGCCAGAGGTCATGTCTTTAATTTGCCCTCTCTGACACCATGCAATGTATCAAAGAGGACAAATTTAAGACAACACCTCCTCATGCCTTTCAATGAGGTACACTGAGCATAGCATCCTCCTTCCCCCTCTCCCTCCCACAAGAACATTTCCAATCAAACACTAAACCTTAATAATTCTCCTTGGTGACAAATAGATGGTCTATCAACTGCAACAGATTACAAAGCAAAGGGGAGCAGAACAACTGCAGGATTTATCCAAGCTTTACTTGAACATCCCTAGTATATCAAGTGGCAAATCTCAGGTTCCTACTTCACATTGGCAATTAATGTATTAACAAATTAAATTTTTTTATAATGAAGGTTTTCAAATAAAACCAACAAAAACCAAATATGTATTCCAAATGCCTGAGCTTAATATGTATGTCTTTATATTAAAATATATCTCAGGTCTCTCCTAAGATAATAGGATCTTATAGATATGGTGACAACCAGTCCTATGGATTTGTAAGCCCACTACTCTCCCATTGTGAAAACGGTGTCCTACATATGAGAGAGCAGGGAAAACTCATGGAAGAATGGCATCCACTATAGCTTTGTTTGATCTATAAGCAGCAAGAACTTGCCTTTTCAGGTTAGAAAAACAAAAGGAACAAAGAAATCTAGGAAAGAAAAGTAGTTCGGTGTTTCTTGATTTCAAGCTATGATTATATTTTGATATTTCAGGATTAAAAAAGATATCACTGCTTCTGACTTTTTCTTGGTGGTCCATGAAAAAACATGCCTGAGGCAACACATTTGCAGTGAAACCTTCTCTATGGCAGTCACATATAGAGGTCAGTTTTGATTTATACTTGTTTTATCCTAAAGGATTGTCCTATGCCTTCTAGTAAAATGTGCAAATAAAGTGGTAATTTCTGCCTTTATTACCAATGAATAATCCAACTTGGTTATAGGAGTAAATGCTGTAGTTTAAAGAAAACATTGTTAAAATATTTCCAGCTATATTCCAGCTATTTACAGCTGGAATTTGGATGCCTTCAGCATTCCACAGATGTATTATATTCAGGTCTAGAATTGAAGTGAAGGTTTGTTTTGTTCTGCAAAACTGAGCTCCACCCAAGACTCAGAAAATCATAGAATGGTTCAGGTTGGAAGGGACCTTAAAGCTCATCCAGTCCAACCCCCCTGCCATGGGCAGGGACACCTCCCACCAGACCAGGTTGCCCAAAGCCCTGTCCAGCCTGGCCTTGAACACTTCCAGGGAGGGGGCATCCACAACCTCCCTAGGGAACCTGTGCCAGTGTCTCACCACCCTCACAGTAAAGAATTCCTTCCTAATATCTAGTCTAAATCTGCTCTCTTCCAGTTTAAAACCACCCCCCCTTCCTCGTTCTATTGCTTCCTGCCCTTGTAAAAAGATCCTTCCCAATATTCTATCTTAAGTTATAATAAAACACTCCTAGCTTAGTACAGTACTACAATGCAACTCAGAGGAAAATAGAAGTGTTGGACTTTTTGATGACACAATGAACTACTGCATCTTTACTATTTCTTTTTTCTTACAAATTTTAGACAAAGATAAGATTGCAGTGTGATTGGATTACATTAATAAAATCTGTCTCTCATATCCTTTCTGATTGGCAGCAATCATTTTTGGAACTGAATGTGTGTCTATCTGCTATTCTTCAAGGATTTTCTAGCTTCTCTTTGTATTTGAAATAACTTGAAATGAAATCAGAATAAATTTAATTTCCATTATAAATTTTCTTCATGTTTGAATACTGCCAACAGCCTAATTTGAACTAATCTATTCTAATTTAAAGCCTGGTTCTGATCACTTTCCACAGTTTCTTACTCCAGAAGCAGCTACAGTCAAACCAACAGGAATATATTTCAAGTTAGATCCTATTTGGTTTACATAAGGCATAACCTGACCTTTAAATATTTCTTAGTTTCAGCAGATAACACAATCACAATATATTTTAAGGGATTCAAACCATGATGCCGTGTGGATTTTCCGAGTTGGTTTTTATTGGGAAGTTGGGGGCTTTTTTTTGGGGAGTGGGTTGAGTTTGCTTAATTAAGTCTATATCACTACTTTAGAAACACATTGTCTCGCTCCATTTAAAATATTTTTTCTCAGAGATGGTTTTTATAGGTACACCAACACCTTTTTCTCTCTCTCTTGAAATGCCTTAACAAGTTATATAGATATAGATACATATAAAAAAACCACCCTTCTTAACAGAACCTGCTAGTAATTATCTTCTTTTCCAAAATGCACAGAAGTTATGCCACTGCATTGACTAGAGCACAAATGCTACTTTTAAATGAAGTCTTGCTAAAAATAAATCAGACACTGATTTAGAAAAGCTTATAATAACAGTGTAGCACAATGAGACATTTTTGATGGCAATATATGCCGGAACAGCAGTTGAACTGCACATACCCTATGGCTAGAAGCAAATATCACAAGCTGCTCATGACAGGTTTTTAATTAACATATTTTGCCTTCTCCAAATAGAGAGGATGGTGTAAATCAAAGCACCTTCTCTGACTTAAAGAGAGTATTGTCAACATGCTTCAGCTGAGGATCTGTCCCCCAGACCTGCACGTTGCACTCTGGGTTTAATAAAAGCGCTGTACGCCTTAGCAAGCAGATCTAATCACACAGTCTAATTTGGCTCCACAGAGGCCTGGTTTCCTTAATACACAATGAGTATACATGAACGATTTCATTTATACACTAATGAACACTAATAATAAGGGGCTATACTTGCCCAAGATGAACAGACCTGGCAATGTAAAATATGGCTCAACGTCCTAAAATACACTTATTTCATTGGAACAAAGTCAATACCCAGTGGCTAAGAACTGAGGCTTTATATCTGGACAAAGAAGCACACATAAAGCAACACAGGCTCACATTTGGACAACAGTTTACCCACTCTTTTACACATGTCCCTGTTCTTTACAGACAGTACATCCCCAAGGAAGAACATTTTCCTGCTCTGTAAAACCAGCATCTGACAAGCTAAATCCCCAAAGTCCCTGCATGAAGCAGTTCTCCTATAATGAAGACATACCTGCAGCATTCATCACACGCCTTGCCACTTCTGCATCCTGCAGAGTATGGTCAAGGATTATTTGCACACTGAAGGAGAGAACTCAACTTCTCCTTCTCCATCAACAGATCTTCTTGGACTCCCACTCTCTATGTCTGACAGAGCAAGGAGAAGGTTGTAGCCAGTCTGCCAGGATAAGCAGAGTTGACCTTTTGAAGCCCTTGTATCAAGCAGACCAGAAGGTAATGGAAGTAAACGAACAAGTCTTCTGGAAGTGATCAAACTTCCAGAGAATTTGGAGACTATACTACAAGGTTTCTGTTTCAGGGAAAATCTCAGAGTGTTTGCTACAAGGGCATTCTGTGTTAAGTCTTGCAGGTCTATCATGCTGTTGTATCATTCTCCATAACCTCCATTTGAGCTGAATAAGCAGGATGGTGCATACTCTAACAGCACTGCAGACTGTACAAACATGTCCAGGTCTAGACTACAGTTTTGCCAGAATAAAGTGTAATAGGTGTTTGTTAATACCACAGTGTCAGCAAAATAAATTGGCTATAAATGTATCAAGAAAAGAGGTGTAATGTAGCATCTAGGGGTGTGCTACACTTAGGCCAGCTTCATCGTATACTTTAGGACTCTACCAACAGTAGAGTAGCTCTCATTTTTGTAGTATTTCAGTGTGTGGCATCTATTAGTGTAGATGAATGTAGTCCTATGAGAATCAGACCTGTTACACTACTGATCAAATACAACCTTCAATAAGAAGACAACTCAGAAGAAGAATCTGAGCAAAGTATTTCAGATGCGATCTGTTAATCTCCCATACCCCAGGCAAATTAACTACCATCTTTGCCTTTGTTTTTCTTGTCTACTATGGGGGGTTAAAAATAGTTGACTAAAATACTTGGCTCCTTATTAAGCAGTAGAATTCAGTTTAACATTGTCCTGCAGGACTTTAACATTAGCGTGTCTAATGAGATGGGCACAACACCAAACTCTAATGACACAGCATAAAATGGATCTGGAGACAGGTACATAAACATTCATAGCTAACGAGGCTAGGTTTATGCTAGCATTTTTGTTGAGAGCAGGAGCAAAGGTTTCTTCCACACTCATCATATTTAACTTTATGTCGTGGAGCAATCTGTGAATACCTGAACTCAACTCAATTTGAAGATGTTTTCCGGATGGGCACCTGAAGAGCTCTGACTGATAGTGAGCAGTCCATGTGACCAAATGGAACGTAGTCCAAATTAAACCCTGATATGCACATAGTATGGATTTTGAGCCCTCAGGAACAACTGTTTCACTCTACAAATTCACTCCTATTTTTCCTTCCCACTTGCCAGTATTATATGGCCTTACGGAGAAGCTCTGCCCAGGTGGCCCCCAAAATACATTCCAACAAGGGTCACAATTGGTCCTAGCCAATAGTGGTCCTTCAAACAGCCTTGGTTAATATACCTGGTGGAAGCAAAGGACCAAACTACATCCACTCTGATGTAAAAACCCAAAATTGTATCTTACTTAGGTGTTCAATCATCAGTCAGCATACAATGTCATTCATACCTGTTGAATATAATTGATAAATAATATTTACCTGACTGAAAAGCACTGCATTAAGTGTTCTGAATAAAACATCAACAGTTTGGCTAGGAAATTGGTCTGTTTAAGAGACTGGCAAAACAAACCCCATCCTCACTAATTTTCAGCTACACTAATAACATTCAACTTTTGACTTCATCCTTATTTACCAAATTTCACATATTTACTTTCTCTTTCTGACACTTCTAGCACCAGCTGGTGTCTACCTTCTCCAGCTTTCTCTACACCACCACTAGTCTGACACCCATTAGAAAAAAATTCAAGAGTTGTTCTTAGTCTCCTGATCTCAGTGTTGCATGTTCCAAACCAAGGGAACACAGCTGGAATAATTACATCCTGAGACATGCAGGTCTCTTCTTGCCCTGAACATTTTGCACAGAAAAACTAGCAATCCGACGAAATGATTCTTTAGTAAATAATTCCACACTTGTCAGGAACTCGCCTGAATTCAAGTTGTCAGTATTTGTCCTTAAGGAAGTGACTTAGACAGACAAGGCTTTTCTGAAATATTTTAAAGGCATGAAGGCTCGCAAATGGCCTCATAAAGGACTTCCTATGACTTCCTTTTTTAAATTTTAAGATTTCACAAACATATAAAAGAATTAAAATGAGAGGGAAAAATATTCCTGTAACTACTGCTTTTGCCTTTCCTCTTACATATAAGTGTTCTACCCTTACAACCTTCCATTTTGGCTTTTTCTAATTTAGGCCTTAAACTTGCAATAAGCTCCCCATGAAGTCAGTCCTGTGGAAAACTGTGTGGTTGCACACACATGAAACAGATTGTGCAACAGGACCTCGTAGTGAGACAGTGACTCGTTCTGTGTGTGTACCATGCCCAGCACAACCGAGTCCTAACACTGCTCATCTTCTTGGCAAGGGAGCAATACAAACAGTAGACTAAGTGTAACTCAACGAGGTGAGGGTGAAGTGATGCCATTGTATGGGCAGTGGCGGCAACCACAGAGGTAACACCGACAAGAGGGAGGAGAGAGAACCAGGTTTACCTGCTGTGCCTGCTGCAGCAGCTCCATTCGCTCGTGCAAGATCTGGCTGTCAAACTCACGGCTCTGCCTCAGGATCTGCCGCCGCACCTTCTCCACTGCAGCTCGCAAATCCTCCCTCTGGGCTTCTGTCAGCGACTCGCTTGCCCACCTTCCTGGATCCTGCTGCAGGGCATTATACAGCGTGGCTTCCAGCTCCTGGATTTTCTAATGCAACCCAAATCACATACAGACAGGCTGCCATTTGAATCCAGCAAGCAAATGACCCACCAACAGGTAGAGGAGGTTAGCAAGTGAAGCCTTAGGCAGGAGGGAAGGACAGACATAGACATGTAGACAGAAAGCGGCAGTCGTGAGCAGTGAGGAGCATTCCACACAGAGTGCACGTAGCCTCCTGGCACTGATTTACACCCAGGCAATGCTTCCCATTCTAGTAAATGATTGATTTCTTATACTTGGGAAAGATTCAAATGATGGGTCTGTGCTCAATACTTAGCAAAACCCCAACCTATGATGCTGAATGTTACAAAATTAATGCAACCTAACAGATTCCTTTCACCTCAACTGAATTGTTAAGCCATCCCATACAATAAAAAGCCCACAGGGAGAACTGTAAACAACAGAAACCTGACTGTCTTCCCTCCTTCTGGCCCTGCTGTCCTTCTATCCACTGCTCAAAGTCTACGTCACTGGCTTAGTTCCAAGTTGCCATAAGCAATGAAGAGAGGAACACTTGGATACTGGCGTACACTGATCCCTCATCAGTCTCTTGTCACTTGCCAGATTCCTAACAAGATTCTCATGCACTGGCCAAAACATTTTTTTTGCAAAGCAGAGAGTACAGGAGAACTGCACATTCATAGGGACAACTGGATTCCGTAGAGCAAAGAAAGGAAGGGATCGTGTCAGTGTTTCCCTGATTACTGGAATTAGTATGATCCTATTAAAAACCAGCACCCAGACTGACAATATTTGGATCAAGAGCATCTGACAACATCCCTTTAGGCCTCATAACACCTTTGTGAGGTAGGTAATTCTATCCATATTAGTGACGCATAAACAGCTGCACAGGAGGTTAAATGGCTTGCCCAAGGTCACAGTGCTAGAAATAGAGCCTGCTTGCTATTACCTCTGTTGTCTGTTCTGAGCACTAGACCTTGTTTCTTTTCTGAAAATATTTTCCTCATTAAAAATATTTACAATACATAAGTAATGCTTCAACCCATTATATTTTGATTCCCTTGAAGTCTCACTATCAACAAAGTTGGGTGTGCAGTTTTACCAGTTTCTGAATAATTCCTAATTGTTTCTTAGCCTGAGAGAAGGCAAGGTTGCAGCTTCCCTTTCGAAAACTAGGAAAGCTAAGGTTGGATGAAAGGTAAGGTTGGATAGGAGAGCACAGGAAGGAATTGCATTGGAAGAACAGACCTTCCCAACTTGGGATAGGTTAGCAGCAGTAGTATTTACAAATGCTTAGGAAAAAGCAAAATTGGAAAAGTTCTAAAGCAATTTCTGGTGTATTTTACCAGTGACAATTTTTTGCACACATAGTCAGCTCTTCCCATTCCTGATGTACCAAAGTATTCAAATATTTTATAATAAAAAACTGCAATGCAAAAACATTACACTTCCATTTCCTAAGTCTCCATTTAAATAGTATTTTATTTCCTTGTCTGGCAGAAAAATAAATCCATTTAAAAAGAACCCTATTTATAATTAAAAGAACAAAAAACCAAACTGTATATAATCAAATTTGTTCAAACATGAAAATTTAATGACTGATCTTTTCCTACCATGTATGCCTGGTCCAGAGCTTGCTTCCTGTAGTCGAGTTCTTCCTCTAAATAACCCTTCTGTTTACTGAACAGGTCCTGAGCAATAGTAAAAACAAGGAAGTGTTTGTCCTTTATCCTAATTCATGGAGAATCATAAATGCCACCATTCTATGTGAGCTTTCCACTTGAAAGCAAAGAAAATCTGTAGCAAATGACCGCATTAATCCTAAGGATATTTGGAATGTCAAATTTACAATATTTGCACTTAAAATGCATGCATTATATTAACAAGTTGTACCTATGAAATATAGACCTCTACACCAGTGTACAAATCTGCCCTGACCTGACAGGAGTGCACAAAGAGGTTGGAAGGTTAACGGGAATGTGCATGCATGTGGTCATTACTTGGACAGGGCAGGCAAAGGCAGGAAAGATTGGAGACACTTCTTTTTGTAAAATATGCCCTGTGCACCCTGAAGGAATCCATGGGGAAACGGAAATCAGTGTTGTCGAGCCTGTTCTTCTAGGCAGGAAGCCCAAATATGCAGGGCCCTAGCTGGGTTCTGCAGCAGTATTTCCTGATGCATTAGTGAAGCAGAAGTAAAAGCTCAGTTCTCAACTCGTAAAGGTAGGAAGCCAATTTGAAATGGGTAAGTGATGCCCAGAGAGGTTAAGTGACTTTAGCTGAAGAGCTGAAGAAATTTTCAACATACTTAGGATTTATAGGGATTTTTTGCCTTTGTTTTTAAAATCAAACTCACCAACTTCCAGTTTTATATAAATGCATATATGTATATATATAAAAATATGTTCATATATATATGTATATATGTAAAACACAGGCTGGGATTTCAGTGGAACTCACTATCGAAAAGCATGAGGTTGAAAGTAAGTTGTGGAGATCTGAAATGTTGTCTGAATAGGCAAGTGAGATCTGACTGGTGACAGTGCTCTTGCAAAACATGGCTTTAGAGTGTTTTGGATGACAGTAAGTAGAACAAAAAACAGTCACTTAATTTTATTAGCTTTTCTTTCAAGGAAGTTTTTCATGCTCAAAAAAATAGTAGTAGTCCAGAAAGCAGAGAAGCCCTTTGATTGAATTTCATATGTTGAACAGAAAAAAGAATAATGGAAAAAACTCTTGCATTTCCCAACTTATAGAATAAATGCCAAATTAAATATATAGGGTTCTTAAGATGATTAACTATAGCTTTTATTATCAGTATTAAAAAAAATCAAATATTGCTGGTCTGGTTAGTTTTATTGGATATGGGATTGCCCTAAAGTCACTTATTTGGCTAAATTTTACCGTCAGATGTATATGCGGACTTTCAACAGTTTTTCTGTCAGTTGTCAGTATAGCACTGCCATAGAATTTGCTTAAGCATGAACCATGAATTCTCAGTCCAAATATCTAGTTTAAAATAAATCCATTCTGAACAGCAAATTAATGCTTGGGAGGGGTGACTACAGGTGACCTCCACTTGTTAAGAACAACTCATAACTGGTGACAGTAGCAACAGAGAAGACCAATATTAGGGAACTCAGTGGAACAAATAGCTATTTTTTTCGCTGTATGAGAACTATATTTATTATTCAGGGTTTTTTTTTTGTAAACTTGGAGTTCTCTTAAATATCTGTGAATTAATATTGAAAGTAGAAGCAAAGTCAGACTTTCATCTTGAGGCTGGAATTCAGTTACCCACAGATGGGCAATCTATTGCTATTATACACATCTTGGGATACGCTACTTCAGCTTCTGGTCCAGGAGGGGAGGGGTCTCCAACAAATCGTGTAGGACGTATTTCTCCACCCCTTGTTGACTTCTCCAGAACTCTGAAGAATGCAATATGGGATTAGACACCATGTTTATGCAATCCCATCTTGACCACCCAGTTGGGATTATTTTCTGATGTGGATTACAGCAACAGCTATGTGGCTGCTGTACAAGATGCAGTAACACCGTGCACGGCATAATGCACAGTAAAGGGCAGGCCTGGTCCTAATGTGCCTACAAGCGTCTCACAGCAGAGAAGCAGACTGACTTACCCAAGACTATAGTCTATGGTCAGAGCTACCAACAAATCTCAGAATAGCAGCGCAGCTGCCCTGATGATGTTGCTTCTACAAAAGCTACTGTAAAAGCTGGCCACAAAAAGCAAGAGGGAAGGAAACAAGAATAGGATCTTGAACTTGTAACATGGGTTCCAAGTACAACTAAACCAGTGCTCAGTCCTTCTGAAAATGAAAGGCTAGAATATTATGACTAAACTCATTTCACAATTGAATCAAACACTGGCAATGCAGACTCTTAGATTGTTTTTCTAAACAAATAGATACAGAGGTATCCAGAGTAAGACTTAAAAGCACCACAGATAAGTGGGAAGATAATAAATCAAGTTAGAAAGAAACTATTGTTTTCCAGTTCCTTTCATACTTTCATAAAAGTATCTAGCATCTGCGGGCACCTTCCCTCTCCAAAACCTTTGCATTTTTCCATAACACGAGTGAAAAATAAAGAAATACTAAATGTCGAAAGGCTTAAACTTATATTTGAAGTACAACCAGTATGATAGGCTACACTCAGAGAGCACAGTCTGAGCACGTCTTCCTTTATTGTGGCCCAAATACACACTTCTTCAGTGGCCCTGGGCAAATCACTTAACCTCCCTGTCTCACTTTCCCATTCTTTAAGATGAATGTAATGCCGATTATTTATCTACCTGTTAAAGGTGTGGTGAGGATTAATCAGTGTTTGTAAAGCCATTTGAAGATGAGAAGCACAGCATGCATGGTAAACCAATTAAACCAAACACTCATCCCAAAACTTGGTTCAACATATGGAAAAATAAGGGCAGTGAAGCACTGAGTTTATTATGCAAGACAACTGCTTTTGAGAAAATGCTGTGTCTTTAACCACAAAGATCTTGGGGCAAGAAAGGTCATCTGGAGTAAGAGGTCTTTACAACTTGTCCAGAAGCTGAATACCAGAGAGCAAAGGCATATCCTTGACAATTCTACTAACATGACCCCAAGATTGAAAAGACAATACTGTTGCCAGACAAATTAATACACAGAGAAAGCACAAAGACAATTTCACACTGTTTGGTTAATATGCTCTGTAAAGTTATGCCTTTGTGTCCTAATTTGTACATATTTTGCTATTTCTGTTCTATATAGCTTTGATAGTTCCCTCCCATTCCAAAGAGTACAAGCAAAAAATTATTCTAGAAACCTCTTACCTATTTTACCGTAAAGCAAACTCTGTTAAGCAGAGAAAAGCAACAAATAAACCTGTAAAGAAATTTATACACATTCCCTTGAGATGAGTTTTAGTTAAATGAATTGCACTTTTAGTTATTGTTCCTTACCTTTTCATTCTCCAGGTCTAACATCTTCTGTGTCAGTGCAGCTTCTGTTCCCTCTATCTGTTTTAACCACTACATGAACACAGCAGTGTGAAGAGGAAAAAATGAAAAAAACAGAGCTTCTGAAAGAATTGCACCGAACATTTGCAAGTTTGTTGCCAATACTCCCAGGCACATGCATCCCCCTTATTCTCTATTCACTTTGAAGATGCACGTGAATAAACATGTTGTAAAACATAGGCAGAATGGAGAACTGTAGAAACATACTAAAGACTAACAAGGGAAGGCTGTTTACCTACAATAAATTAAAGGTTTTTTTCCCCTGTAAAGTGCAAGATAGAAAATAGACTTGGGTGAAGAATGCAAAATTAACCTGATTGTTTCTGACTTGCTATACCTAGTACTTGTCAGCCTAATTTGTAAAACCATTATATGATTTCAAGGCACTAGTTCGGCATTTTTCCAGATGGCACTTTAAACAGAAGACAAGGTGGCAAACTCAGTCTTTTGTTTTGCACTATTTGCTGCACCTTCATGGGAAGAGGTTCACTTCTAAAACATTGGTAATGTCATGGGTACAATAAAACAGACAGACACACAGGAGGTCATGCAGTTGCTACCGTGACTCCCTAACCATTCTGGTGATAAACAAAACAATCAGAATTAAGAATAATGGTCACTGCATTCCAAAGGTTAAATTTCATATTGTAATAGATAAATTACTAACCATCACCAGGATTATATTAATATTCAGCATTTAAGTTTATTGGAATTTATGAGAATGCTCAGTTCTGAATTGTTTTATTTCGTTTCCTTATTGGTCTACCATAAGGCTCAATGACTAGCTTACAGAGAGCATAGTTTAGACTAATGCTGCTTTTTGTAGCACCAGCTCCCATGAAGACCAACTGTAGCTTTACTGCTGACAATTGCCACTTTTGTCAAATGCTTAGCTTACTAACACTAGATTACTCCTATTTAATTCTTTTGGTAACCGTTACACATCAACTTTTTAAATTTAGGGTTTTGGTGGGTTCATTGGCACTCAGACTCAAAGGAATTAATGACATATCTATTTTTTTCCAAAGACAGGAAATCTTGAAATGTAAGTTTACAAATAAGCAAAATTTTTAAGAGACTGGTGGATAAAAATGGAAACTTGTTTTATCTACTTAGTAGGTTTAGCTTTGTACAGAGTTGAAAAGTGAACAGGAACACTGTACCCCCCCAGTGATTCTATTCTCATCATCTTTTTTTCTTTATTTTGAAGGCAACAGACTGAAGATATTCCTAAGGAAAGCCTCAGCACTGATAAAGCTTTCAGCAAGACAGTGAGCATTCTGAGCCCTTGAAATCAATAGAAATGGGAAGTCTCAGCATCTCTCACAGCTACCCTCAATATTTGCAAATGAAGGGTTATTTTGGGCACTTTTATAGTCTAAGAGAATATCTCCAAAACTTGTTTTTATTTTTAAATTAGGTTTATTTTGTAAGATTGATTTTACCTCAAGACATCACAATCCCAACAAAGTCATGTAAGGATGAATACATGCTCTGATCCAGACAACTTAACAGAAAAGCATGCTTCCCTGACAAAGTTATGTGATATCTTAGAAGACATGGTCAGCCTTAAGGCACAGAAAAATCTTCACTGAATTCTACCTTTTCACAGAGGGAAAGCACAGTCCCAGCTTGGATTATTGCAACCTGTTCTTCATTTCTCAAATTCTAAAATACAAAAAGATGCATTTTAAATTGATTTGGAAATCCATCGTTCAACATAAGCACTAAATTTTAACTGTACTTTAAAGGATAAATCACCTATAACATTTAGCATTTTATAAACATGGCCAGAAAGGATCCCATAATTGCAAGTATTAAAAGCTAAAGGGTACCTAGTCTCTGCTCTATTTCAGTAGACCACTCCCACAGCACTTTTGCAACATTTCATTATTCAATGAAAATTAAGTGGTTTCTGTCAGAGATTTTTGAAATATCTTTCTTTTTTTTTTCCCTACCCTGAAAAATTCTAGTTCATTGGACTATAACCCTGCAGCAAGGGAATCCCAACTTCACGCATTTCAGACCTTCCCATTAACAAAAACAATGCAAAGGAAGAGCACATACCATAGAATCCTCCACAGAACTTTCAACATAAAAAGTAAATCTAGAGCCTAAAGCTATTATTACGAAGACCTCAAACTTGTAAAGCCACCTTTAAAGTGGACCCAGCTCCACTGATGTTTGTGCCCCAGCTGCATGACCAAGATTTTATACTGTATTTGGCAATACAAGGGAAGAAAGGGAAGCAGCTATCCTTGCCCTTGCTCCCAGCAAGTCCACTCCTGGCAGGGGCATCCTTCTCAGTAGCAGGTTTTACTATTACTACTCAAAAGAAAAAAATATCAGAAATAACTCAGCCTGGTTTTGATTTCCTTATTTTTCTTCCCTAGCTTGTTTTGTAACTTTTCTCTTTGCCTACTACAGTGCAATTTTTCCATGTTATTCAGCTCAGATCAGAACCTATCGTGAAAAAATACACTTTTCGCTAGCACCAATTTAACTTTAAAATTTCTTTTAAGTTTGTAGAAGTAGTACCAAGCCACTCATATTGTTCAAATATAGGCATATAAAAATCACTCTGTGCATTTTCTTTAATGCTATTTTCTGCAATGGGAAAAAAAGTTTTAAAATAATGAGAAAACGAGAGGTATATTTGAAATTAAAAATTTGTTACCCCATTATCTCCAAGAATATCTAGCTTCTTCATAAGTTCAGATATATTCACATCCTGAAAAAGATGTTCAACACTTATTTTTCATATAGTAGGTAAGAAACAGTTTTTATATGGTACATTTTATGTACCTTTTATTCACTTCGGCATGCAAAAAGACTCAAAATGTTAGTAAGTGAAACATTAGCTTTGCATCACAATTACAAAAGTGTTATTGATACTTTCAGACATAAAACCAAATGTCACTCTTGATAATAGCAAGCAACCTGGATGTCTGTATATGAGGGCAGAATGTTCCTGTACGGTTCACATTTACCATTCTCCTGAGGTATGCAGATGAAAGAACAAAACTGATAAACAGGCTTAAAGGACTAGTTTTTTTCCTGTTTGTTTGTTGTGGAGCATCAAGTACATCAAGCTGTAGAAGCTAAAATGACAGAAAGCATGAACAAAATAATTGTGAAGGTTTGTTGGGTGGTTTGGTTTTTATTTTCTTTGTTCAACAAAACAGTAAGGTTTCAAACCAGCCTTAGTGTGGAAGGAGGGAATATGCACCATGTGTTGAATGTGACCCTCCAAACACTATCAGTTCACAACCTTTGTGAGCCAAAAGCCACGTTTCTGTGCCAGTCAGTCCCTATATCCAGAAAAAGCAGCAAACGACCCATCCTTATTAAGACCCAGTCACTGAAATCAAGAGAAACATTCCTCTAATACAAAAGAGAGACAAATAAATTCACACAATGTCTGTATTTTACACAGTGCCAGGGATAATTTCTAGGCACAGAATTCTATTTTCTACTTTAAAAAGCTGTTGGAAAGGCTCATGGAATTGTTCACCCTGCTCTAACCACATTCTCCTGAACTATCACAAGTATGGTCCACGAGTTAACATGGACCAGAGATCATACTCATCAACAGATTGTATGCAGCTGTGCTATTTGAAGGTAGGGAGGCTTGAGAGCATGGGCAAAGACCAGTTCATGCTAGTCTAAAATGCTTAATGCACATGCAAGACAGCCTTATTAAATATTCAGCACTTCTCAGAAGAGACCAACATTTCACAGTGCTGTGTCTTGGCTCACTAGTTTCACTACTTACAGCGCACAATGTGCTGGTTTGCATTTATATGTTGTGCAACTGCATTATGCGAGCAGTCAGGATGATCAATCTTTTAAATTTGTTAAAGCTAAATTAGCAATGCTTGCAAATTACATAGCTACACCAGAATATATTTACTCATGATTCTGTACCTAACAGACTCCAGTAAGGAAGGCTTAATAAGAAATGAAATTTCCCAAAGACTAGACACAGATGTGGAAGAGAATCTACAAATTAGTCCATCCTGGCTCCCATAAAAGTAATGTGTTGTGTTCAAGTTGGTCTATCCTGAGATGTCCTCTCTCTCCCCTCTCTCCTCAAACACTTCAGCAGTGTCTCTAAATTTTACATTAGTTATCAAACAGTGCACATCTATAATTCTAGAATGGTGTGGAGCTTAATACACACTTGTGTTTGAATCAGTGTTAAAAACAAAACTTGATTATGATCTGAATTAAAAATGTTGAGTGGAAACTTCTATAGCTGATCAGGTACACTAATGAAGAATGGAATCCAGTAAGACATGTAAAGTCTTGCATCTATTGAGCCAGAAATACTCATTCTAATTAATTTATTACCATGATGAAGCACATGGGGAGTCTTAGCAACCAAATCAGATTTTTCATCATTCTAGAATCTAATTTGTTACTGATGGCTAACAATTTCAAAAGACACTGAAAACATGAAAAAGTCAACAATTCTAGTATGCCTATATTAGATTACCCCTGCTTCCAAGTAAATGAATGGAAAGGCAGATTGAAAAAAAACCAACAACCCCTCCATTTAGGAATGCAACCGAAGACAATGGAAAAAACATGAATTCTAGATCCTGGTAAGGTTCACCTGTTACAGTCAACATACAAATTAGAATAGGCCTTGTGTGAAAGGTAATGGGCTAACTGATGACTCTTAGTCTGGTTTGGGAAATAACTACCCAATCAAACCTGTAGGTAAAAATCACGCTTCATTTTTTTTTCTTTTCCTTTAGACTACTCAGCTCCCTAACAATATGCAGACTGCAATTTCAGTTTATTTCTACTACGGACAGTATTTGGCTTATTAAGGCACTGAAGAGAAGCAAGCCTTCTATGAGAAGACTTGTAAATACAATTACAAATACAAGCATAAATTACTAGCAAGTGCCATGGAGTATAATACATAGAGATATTCCACTTTAGTCACTTGTAGAAGTTACCCTGGCGTGGTGTGCAACATTATTAACAAAGCAAGTCTGAATTCAATCTTAAGTGAACCAGCATGCAAAGCCATTTGTACAGTGAGCCTATTCAAGGGAGAACAGAAGTGAAAAGAGTAATTCTTGCTTCCTTATAGCAGAAGCTAATCAAGTGAGATCCCAATGTTTATCTTGTGCTTGGTCTGAAATGATAGAGTCCTACCTATCTGAGTGCGTTTCAGATCAGGCACCTCATGCCTCAAGGCCTCAGCCGAGGCAAATAACTTAAGGATGTTAATTCAATAAACAAAATGCATAGGTGCTTCACTTAACTGGGTGTAAAATAATAGGTGAATGTCCTATTTCTGACCTTAGAAGAAAACATTTAATATCAATAACAAAGTACTGCAGCAAGCCCAACAATTAATCACATCCACATCCACATTCTTTGCAATGTTTTTAAAGCAGTACCCTGAAGTAAATTTAAATTATCTTGATTGACCGGCCTTCATTATCAATGATGAACTCCTGACAGACTACCAGATCACATTCTTATGAAACCCTTTCCCTGGTTAATAAATATCTTTTCTTTCTGTATTTATTTTTTTCAGATTTTCTTCCCTACAGCAAGATGGCAAACCATTTGTTGGGATATTGGGTTGGTCATTCCAAATAAGTTCCTGGACATCCAATTGTTACTAATGCTCTACATATACCTTAATTCCTTCCTGTTGACAGAACAGTTGAAGTGCACTTCCATTGTTTTCAGGGAAGGTGGTTATGTGAAGATTAAATGCTGGTGACCTTCGTTCTCTCTCCTAAGGAAAGATTTTGTTTAAAAACAACACATGTGATTATATGTAAACATTCATTATCTACCTTTACAAAACATACTTGTTCATTAAAAAGGCAGATTCTGATCCACATTCCAAATATATGGTATTTCTTACTACTTTCACCATATTTGAGGGATTTTGGCTTTAGCTAAGCACAAAAATTGCATGTGTTTCCACACAAACAGTTTCTGCAAAGTTCACCACCACCCCTCAGATGCAGGAACCCTTGCACGCTGGCCATATAGGTGACTGGAGCCCTAAAAAACTCTGCAGTATTTTGTGTGGATTATAACCTTATTTAATTATTGCTTGCTTTCATGGGACAAAAAAAAACAATATAGGAAGAAGAAACTGCAGAAAAAAAAACTAAGCTCCATCATGAAATAGTATTACCACTGAAGATTTTCTCAATAAAATTAAAGCTGTGTATCTGCTCCCTCTTTATTCTACAGTTAAACTTTCTATTAGAGCATGTAAAATCCCCAGTTCTATTCACTGCACAACCCAGGATGTTGGAATATGTTGAAAGGCAGCACTACACTTAAAATGTTCTTTGTGCCAAAACTAAAGATGATAAATCCCCACTTATCTAAAACTATAGTATTTCTAAAACATAGCCAGCCTATCTACTTGACTTCATTTATTTTCTCAGAATACCAACTTATTATTTCTTCAGAAGGCATAAATACAGTAAAACAATAAAGCAGCAATTTTACTGAAATTTAATTTTATTGTGCTTGTGAGAATTACTTGATTGAAGGCTCCTGGCGATGAAGGCACTGGATCTTACTCTGAATTCTCTATGGCCATGGGAACACGGAGTGAGGAAAATTGGATTTCCTCTCCATATTACAAGAGGAGGAACTGGCTACAAGAGCTTCATTTCTGACATTATAATGAAAGAGAGCTACTGCAACTATTTTAGTTCCTAAGACCATGTGTGCATTGCCCAATTTTCTGAATGACAAAATGTGGAGCTTTAATTGATAAGGCAAGCAGGCTGTATCCATTTACTTAAGCAAGTTACAATACATGGCAACTCTTTTTCATTAACTAGCTTAAACCTAACTTGAAACGATAATGTACTGGGGAAAAAAATCTCTGCACTCTATATGTTTTTCCCCTCATAAGCTCTATTTTAAATATTTTTTGCATTAACAATCTGATTTGGAAGTTGGCTTAAATGACCTAGCTGTTGTAATTCAAAACCAGAAGCTTAATTTAGATTTTTTTGCATTTCAGATTTTTTTTAAATTATTTTATTGCATTAAAACCATCTGAACTTCCTTGCATTAAATGATGACAAATGCTTGCACTTTCTACTCAAGCCTGATTTTCAGCCAAAATAATTTAATTCCTCTCAAAAGAATACTGTCATGATTACCAGAAGCATTCATGATTTCACTAAAGCATTCATATTGGCAGTCACATTTATTTCTACATGCCTGCCTATCTTTTCATGCAATCACACAAAAATACTACCATTGTTATTCTGTGAAACAAGTCCTTAAAGATTTGGCACATGACAAAACTCAACACGTCACACTGAGCTATTTTTCATGTTATTTTTCCATGTGAAAAAGACTTTCATGAAGTCACTGAAGAACTGTTCTTCTTTTCCTAAGAAAATCTTTTTGTTTCACTTCTAAGAATACTTACACTTTACAAAGCAGTTTCTAGTGAAATTGCCAATTCAAATGCTATATTGTTCAGTATTTTACTTTATAGTTCCTAAATATTAGAAAGCATTTTTATTTTCCTGAATATCTCCTGAAATTCTAATAACCTAAATTCATAACTTTGAATATAATGGGCTATGATACAAAACTACACAGTTGACAAAGGATTAAAGAAGATTAAGAAATGTCAGAGACAAGAAGCAGAACGTCCACATAACAGGAAGACATGACATTTTCATCTTTATCAGAGAAGTTACACATGCCAAGATTTTTGGTGAAAAAGGTTGGTGAAAATTATGGAGGAGTGACAATGACAGGTTTCTTGGAGAATTTATTGTAAATGGTGTTAAGAATGCTGATGATCTTTGAAACTGAACAGTGTATTATCAGGCAGTACAACTGTGTGACAACTGTGCACCACACACAAGTAGTTTAGTGTTACTACCTCAACAAGGGCCTCATTTATGAGGTGATGTGAACCATTGCTTTCTAGTGTGATCACAGGCAACACGTTCAAATTTTTCATCCACAAATAACTTCACCATTACTTCATTAATGCAAACTACAGAATTTGCTTGCTATTGGCAATGAACTACTTTCACATATAGAAGTTGTACTTGTGCTTCATCAGTTTAATTTTGACATTATCAGAGTTTTTTTTTCACCTTTTCCCTTGACTGATGCCAATTATTTCCAGTCCATGACCATTTTACACCATCAGAAAATGGACTTCAGGTAAGAGAAATTCTTTCAAAGCTGCTATCAAAATGTGTTCTTTTAAGATAATTTTACTTCATATGAATGTTGTCAACGTTAAATCAATGTAAGTAAAAGCAATTATACACTGATGTAATGGATGTGTCAGATCTTTAGTCAGATCACTGCATGCAAGATGTGAGAAGGTGTGTTAATTTAAACAATGCCAACCAAGGCGGTAGTTACATACCAAGTGATTTTTACATGCAGGAAAGGAACAGTTATGGAAATGAAACAAATAAAAAAGGCAAAATATTGCAAAACCAAAATATTTTATTAGATGAAAAACAAACTATATGCAATATATATTAGCTATATTACATCTTTATAGACATTAGTGAGTGCTCTCTCCAAAACATATTAAGGCAGTGGCATCAATTTCATTATCCCGAGATACAACATTTAAAAAATAGATACCTAAGTGATTTCCCTTAAACATGCACCAGACATCAGTAATCTTTACAGGAATTTCAGCTTGGGTTCAAACACAATTTCTGCTCCATTTGAGAGTTTGCAACAGAGAGAATCTCTTACTTCAAGCTCTAGCACTCTGAACTCTAACAGCTCATTCTGGTCTTTTGCGTCTTGCATCTCGTTCTTCAGCTGATGCTCTTCTTGTTCCATTCTATAAATCTGTGAGAAAAACACAACATCGTAACACCGCGTAAGCAATGGAAGAGATACTGTGCAGAGTTATGGGCCAGGGGTTCAGACAAAACTGTTAATTATTTCAGTTTCTGATTAGATGCTGGGTTGCATCTTGGAGATAAAGAAGGAACATCACAACAGAAAGTATTTGTGAGAAATACCAGCAGAAAATGGTCAATGATCTCTTAAAATTGTGATCTGGTAGTTGTATGAAAAGTGATACAAATATTGTATCTAAGTAAGTGAAGCAACATGAGCTTTCTTTTAAAATCAAGTGAATGAAACTGGATGACATTAACACTTGGGTAGGCTTTTCTCATTGTCTTTCCATAACTAGACATCTACTTTATACAGTATATGGAAGACAATAATGGAGAGGTTTTAATGCCGACGTTTTAATTTTCCAGATTTGTGCTTTGTGGTGCTAACAATGACAAAATAGAGATTCAAAGCTTACCATTATGCCAATAGCTCTGGTCTACTGTTTAGCTTAACCAGATGATCTTTTTATTTGTATGAAACTAAATAGAAGTGTAACATTTGGCATAATGCACTGTAACACTTAAAATACCCATGTAAGTGTATGAATAAATTAAGTCTGGCAGTAGTTACTTTTAGTTATGAATGTTTCTTTGGCTATCTTATTCCTATTATATTAATATTGAGCTACTTATTAACAAAAATAATTTCTGACTTCCTGAGTACTAGCTAACTTTTCCACCAATATCAGTGAAGAACAATGAGGAAGCTCAGCTCTGAGTATTTCCAACAGTAAATGATACAATAGTCTTAAATCAATCAGTATTACTTAATGTCTAGAAAAACTGTAAAAAATGGAAGGCTGAAGGGAGCAGGCAATTTTATTAGTGAGCAGGACAATAATAGTGGTTTTTGTAACTGTTTGACAAAATACATGATTCCACATTACACTTAATATTTTAGATTGTATTTTGTTGGACACTAGAAACATCCACCAGCGTGGGTTCTACTGTAGTCTATACAACATGAAATTCCACAATAAAGAGCTGCTTCCATTCCCGAAGAGCACAAAAGCATATTGGTAGGTTAATCAGTGACTTTTATCTGAATTTCTGTTTCCGCAGAGAAATAAAACATGCAATTTTCATGTTGATGTTCCAGTACTTAGTACATTAATTTCTTTTTACTATTCCTTTTATGATCAAGGGCAGCAATTGTGAGAACATTCCCAGATTCTGAACACATACCTTCTCTAGCAACTCCTGATTTGTTCTGATTAACAGCTGCTTTTCTTCTACCCACTTTGAATCCTATGAAAAAGAAGAGGATTAAAATATTAAAATTATATATATTTTGTTATACAAGACAAACTAATAACCATGATAATTAGAAGATTTCAGACATCACTGTACATTCAAGTATGAAAATGGTCATATATCAGAAAAGCAAGCTTTCATAAATATTTCAAGGATAAATACCATTTTGAGCTACAGAGAAAATAAAAGTTACTGTCTTGTTACTTGTCTCTTGTTACTTGTCTCTTGTTTCCTAATGCTCCAGCTAAGCATATGCTTTAAAAACTTTACATACAGTAATTGTGGGCGAACAGTTATATGGTATTTTTAAATATTTTTAAAAAATATTTATTTACTCAGCTTAACTCAAAACTATTACTTCCCACTGCAGAGTTGGGAACTGTCTTGCAAAATCATCCCATTTTGAGTGGTGTAATGCAAATCCCAATGGAGAAAGGGAAGAAAAACATTTAATGACCACAAATGACAGAAAATACATTTCAGTGGTGTGTAGTTAATTGCCCTCTGCTAAAAGTCTGACAACCAGGCTAATGCACAGTGCTTGCAATAGGGAATTCAGGGGTATGGAGGTAGGAAAGTGATGTAAGATATTCTATACTCCATTTGAAAACCGTATTTCATTTGAACACTTGTTCCAAAACAGATCTTTGCTTTTAGGTTTCTCAATGGCTTCAAAAGGCTTCATCAAATATCTCTTTAAAGACCCAAACTACAAAAACTCACTGCGAGGCATAGCTGGACATTCAGATTTCATGGATTATAACAGCCAAATTTGCTCTGTTCTCCCTGTAAAGTCCTGGCTTTACTGCTCTAATAAGCCTAATAAAACAACATCCAACACTTGATATGCTGTACTAACTCTAGATCAAATTATTTTCTAGCTAAAAAGGACAACTTATTTAAAAACTAAATGTCTTAACTAAAGTATTAAGGTTGATCACAGAATCATAGAATAGTTTGGATTGGAATGGACTTTAAAGCTCATTCAGTCCAATCCCCCTGCCATGGGCAGAGACACCTCCCACCAGACCAGGTTGCCCAAAGCCCTGTCCAACCAGGCCTTGAACACTTCCAGGGAGGGGGACATCCACCACTTCCCTGGGCAACCTGTGCCAGTGTCTCACCACCACCACAGTAAACAATTTCTTCCCAATCTCTACCTAAACCTACCCTCTTCCAGTTTAAAACTGTTACGCCTCGCCCTATCACTACACTCCCTGATCAAGACCCCCTTCTCATCTTTCCTGTAGACTCCCTTTAGGTCCTGGAAGGCTGCTATAAGGTCTCCTCAGAGTTTTCTCTTCCGCAGGCTGAACAACCCCAACTCTTTCAGCCTGGCTTCATAGGAGAGGTTCTCTAGCCCCTGACCATCTTTGTTGCCCTCCTCTGATACTTTCCTTGTCAGCAAGGTATCTGAACATTGATGCTGCACGAGAAATTAATGAAATCTGGATATCCCAGGCCACTAACTAGCCTTGAAACATCAACCAAAAATCTCTAAAACTTTACAATAAAATATTTACATTTTAAAAAAAAAGTTTCAAGTTAGTTTTTCTACCTACTTTCCCCTACATTTACATATTATACTGTTCTTTCTTCTCTTCTCATTCATATGCAAGAATGTGCAAGTGTATTTTAACTTTAAAGCAGTAAACAAGTTCTTCAAGGTTACCATGTTAAAAGTATCGTACTAAGAATAATATAGTAAAATAAGAACCAAACAGGCATGATATTTGTCAAGAATTTTTGAAACGAAAGAAATATTGAAAATCAAATCCAGTGTCTAGTTTAACATTTAACTAGCATTTTACTAAGGTCAAGATATGAACAGAGTTGCACTCACAGACTTAGGGTGGGTATCCCAATGCATGCATATGGTAAAAGGCTGTTAAAACTGTTACACCAGACCCGCAGGTTCAAATATTTCACTTCATACAAGTAGAAGAAAATTGATTAATTTGCTCTATTGATAATTAACTTTTCTGTATTCCTCAATGAAGTTAGTTCAACTCAACTTTCTGAGAATATCTTAATTTCAGTTGAATTGTATTTACATACACACCAGGCCACTGAGAGAGCTGAGCTTTAAAAAAATTTAAAAAAATAAAAAGAAAAATCCATCTGGCACATTACATACTCCAGTATTTTGAGCTTCATTATATACCACTATTAATATTCTATAAGAATATCTTCCCTTAATATAATGTTTCTTACACATGTACCTCAATGTACCTTGCAGAAATAGATTAATCTTATTCTACATAAAGGGTAATTCTGACAAATCAAACTCATGAGAGATTAACAAGAGCCATTGACACTTTGAAATTACACATAAATCGTTATAAACTAAGCCTCAAATAATTTTTAACAATAAGATTTTAATCTCCTGCTCCAAATTTGACTTCAGGAAAAGTGTGGAAAGTCTTTATTGCTTCTGTTTCCTGCAGCTGCAAAGAAAGACTAAAAATTCCTGGGATAATACACTAGGATTTTTTGATCCATTGTTTCCTTTTCAAAAGCACTTTAGGGACAGGTTCCCCAAACAAATGTTTCACAAGTATTAGTAAATTTTTATCACTACCATTAGCACCTAAATGACAAAGTAATTAAAAAAAAAATCACATAGTGCACAAAGAAGTCAGTTTATCATCACAACCATTTATTTTGTTGAAGGTAAACACTAACAAGTCAGGAGAACTGAGCAGTTGCTAGAGCTCCCAAGAAGACACTATCTCCACTCCTGTGGAAAGCTAATGCTCAGCACACAAACTAACCCACTAGAGACAATATCATACTGCTCCTTGCCACGTCCCTGTTGGCCTTCTCAGAGTTACTAAGAGATACAAGGTTGAAAATGTGGTTATGAATTCCATTAAGTAATAACTAATCAAATTCTGATTTCTAGGCATACCCTTTTGACATACCATTCTGGAAGCAAAATTGCAGAAGTAATTTCTTACATGGGTATCCATGGTCACTTATCTTATTCACATACACAGTACTTACATTTTACACTGTAATAGTCAACTATTTTGTTAATGTTTTCAATTACACAGCAATTTGCCCAAAACACCTTTATCATCAACAAACTAAAATGTCAGCAGTACATCCTCCAGAGGTCTTCAGTTTCATTTATTCTTCCAAACGTTCAGTGAGCTATCATTTTCAGATTGAAAACATATTCTCTGTTTTTAGTAAACTTTTATTTACATGGAATTTACTAAGCAAATTGCAGATTGTGTGGAAGCTAGCATAAACTATTTTTATCCTTAATTTGAATATGGACCCAAAACCTTTGTATTATACAGTATCTTATAGAAAATTTTTCTTACAAAAGAATAAACCATAAAAACAGTAATATCATTAACTTGGCATTATTTGTAGGTTGTTTTTGTTCAATGCTACAGGGTCATTAGTCTTTTAAATTTTTATCCACAGATATCTATATTTTATTTTATTACCATACACTATCTGCAATCTTAAAATTGTTATTTCAATCAATAAAGTGTAAAATAACATCTTACTAATTTTCTCAGTGCATTCCAGCAGTTATGCAACTGAACACCTTTCAAATCCACTCTCATAACTCTTAATCAGCCTTCCCGAAGATCCTAGACATTATTAAATATGCTTCATCAAGAGTTTACAAGATAAGAAGCATAAAAGCTAATTTTACTCTGTGCAACAGTATGAGTATTTGAAAGCAGTTGGGTCCTCCAAGAATTTAAGGCCAGCAGAGTAACACCACAAATGCCTGTCAGTAACCAGACACACCAAATGGTTCATTCCTCAAGCTGAAGCACACGTGGAAGTGATTTGGTTTTTTATTTTTTTCTATGCTACACACCAAAAATATTCTCCAGTACAAATATAGAGTATTTATTTTATTGGAATTTATAGCAAATATAAACAAAATTGAAAACAGGAGAAAGGCCTTCATCAAATGACAATGGGAACAGAATTTACAATGTACGTACAGATAGTTATTTCTATATTAGGGTCTAGTGTATTATGTGTTAGAAAATGAATCTTTAATAGCCTTTTCTTAGTCTATATAATATTTTCCTCTATTTAAGTAATCTATTGCTGGAGTAGCAATTAAGTTGCATCAGTCACACTAACACACCAGCAAGCGATGAAGATGGCAAGGGCACCACTGCATGCAAGGGAGAAAATGATATTGTAGAGGACATTAAGAGAGCCTTTTACCTGTCCTTTCTCAATTAGAGCTTTCTCCAGGTCCTCAATTTTTGCCTGACACCTGAGAAGATCAGCTTGCAGTTGTTCACGAGTCTGGGGAGGGAAAAAAGTATTAAAAAGCCTGTGTGTATATGCATGCACACCCAGGCAGACAGCTAGATTTAATAACATCAGAATCAAAGTAAAGATACTTTCTTCCACTTATGGGCTGTTCAGTCAGACTGTAATGTTTTTTCATTTTCACATAATAATTAAAGCCACCAGTTTAACAGCACTTTTCCTTCCTATCCTAAAAAGATGTTATTATCACATATTCAGTGACAAAGCTCTTCCCAAGGGGGGAAAAGCAAAAAAAGAAGTTAGGAACTGAAGGAGCTCTAAGAAGCTATTCACAAGCTTTAGTAATTCAAGGCAATTGGGAAAAAGAAGGCAAGAGAGAAAAAGAATTGCAATAAGCACTAAAAAATGCTGACAGGTAAATAAAATATATATTGATGCAAAATAATTTATATATCCCACAAACAGCATATGCCAGTTAGTTTTCCTCATTCCACATGATTATTACATTATTACAGTACAGTAGGTATTACCCTGTCAGTCCAGTGGTGTCCTAAAACGGACTGGATCATACAAGGTACTAAATAAAAATGGTATAAACCAAAGGACATCTCTGGAGACCTGCAGTCAATGAGGCTTCTAGAGCTACTGTAAGTACTTTTGTCACCATGCTTCAGCTACTCTTTCACCCAAGCAATGCAACAATTCCTGCAGGGACTTCCTTCTGCATCTTTGGGTCCTTGTTGTTTACCTTAAGTCTCATCTAAAAGTAATAGGAAATGCTCATCTCACTGGAACACTGGGCCCTACAAAACTAACCATGCAAAAAGCTACCTCCTGACTCATTCAGAAGATCGATTTGCATGGATGTGACAAGAGACCAAAATTCCTTTAAAAAGAAAGAGCAACAATTTCAAAGCATACTAAAGGGACAGTCTGAAAATGCCTGCTAAATACAATTTTAAAAAATGCTATTGCAAAAATATTCATACCAGGGTCTCCCTTCCCATGAAGGCATAGAAAATATATAATGGTTTCTCATAACTGTCAAATACATGAATGCCTCTGAAATCTCACTTTAATAGCAGATGTAATTATGCCCCTTGCCCCAGTTCTAGCCTGAGAAGTGATCTCCAAAGTCCTTATTGTATTTCTCAGATAAGTGTCCTACTTAAAAAGAGAGTGTCAAATGCAACTAGGCTTTTGTAAGATGCTGAGAACTCTAACAAATAAAGCCATAATGCAATAATTCTGCTATTATAAGAACTGTATTTCACACACACACACACACACAAAAGTTAAGGTTGATTGAGAGCCACTTCAAAGAACCTTGAAACCTCCCCTTCCAGCCCCGAAACAAAACATGCCACATTTTAAAGTAAACCTTGAATCTTCAAAATACTGGCTCCGGGGATAATAGACTACCATTTTTAGCTGTAAATAACTCCAGATAATGTCAACCAGTCTACATTCTTCTGTAACTTTTATCTGGAAAGCTTTGCTTATTAACACACAGAAATTCTGCTCCTGCAAGCATACTGTTTCTATACCTGAGAATATACAGTAAGTGGATTTTAAAATGCTTGCCAAAGAAAATGACACGGATTCAATACTGCACATGTAGCTATACAGAATTCTGTGAATATTTTATTAATTGTCCTAAGCAATGGAACCACTGAGCTAGTGGCAGCTCCCACCTTTGGGATAAATTGAGTCCATCCCCACCAGTAATTTTCAAACCACATTAAAATCTTCATCTTTCTGCATCATTAGCAACATATTGCAGTGGCACAATAGAATGAAGGCCACACATAACAAGGCAGTAATACACAGTAATTCAAAATATTTAACATGTTTCTCCTTTTTGGGCTTCAGGATTTTTTTTGGGAGGAGGGGAAAATAGATTAGAGCTTTTTTTACACAGAATCACAGAATCACAGAACGTTACGGATTGGAAGGGACCTCAAAAGATCATCTAGTCCAATCCCCCTGCTGGAGCAGGAACACCTAGATGAGGTTGCACAGGAAGGCGTCCAGGCGGGTTTTGAATGTCTCCAGAGAAGGAGACTCCACAACCTCTCTGGGCAGCCTGGTCCAGTGCTCTGTCACCCTCACTGAGAAGAAGTTTCTTCTCAAATTTAAGTGGAACCTCCTGTGTTCCAGCTTGTGCCCATTACCTCTTGTCCTATCATTGTTTGTCACCGAGAAGAGCCTGACTCCATCCTCGTGACACTCACTCTTTAAATATTTATAAACATGAATGAGGTCTCCCCTCAGTCTCCTCTTCTGCAAACTAAAGAGACCCAGCTCCCTCAGCCGCTCCTCATAAGGGAGATGCTCCACTCCCTTGATCATCTTTGTAGCCCTACGCTGGACTCTCTCCAGCAGTTCCCTGTCCTTCTTGAACTGAGGGGCCCAGAACTGGACACAATATTTTGTTTTACTGCTTAAACACTTTTTAGAGTCACAGTTTCATTGAAGTTGGAAAGAATCACCTGTCCAAGTCCTGTTCTCAAAGTAGGGTGCACTTAGAGCAGGTTGCTTAAGACCTTGTCCAGTGGGGTTCTGAGTATCTCCAGGGATGAACACCCCACAACCTCTCTGGGGAAGCTGTTCCAATGTTTGAGAGGAAGAAGGGTTTTTCTTATGCTTAAATGGTATTTCTTGTACTTGAATTTGTGCCTGTTGCATCTTGTCCTTTCACTGGATCCCACTGAGAAGAATTTGGTTCCACCTTTACTTCCCCCATAGGTATTTACACAAATTGGTAAGATATCTCTGAGCCTTCTCTTATCGAGGCCGAACAGTCCCAGGTCTCACAGCCTCTCCTTGTGTATCAGGTTCTCCAAGGCCTTAATCATCTTCATGGCCCTTTGGTGGAGTCTGTCCCATTTGTCCATGTTTTTCTTGTACTGGAGGAGCCCAGAAATAGACTCAGAACTCCAGATGTGTCCTCACCAGTGTCAAGTAGAGAGGAAGGATCACCTCTATTGGTCTGCTGGGGACTTTCTTCCTAATGTAGCCCAGAGGGCTGTTGGCCTTCTTTGCTGCAAGGGCACATTGCTGGCTCATGGTTAACTTGGTGTCTACCATGAACCCACCCATTCTTTTATGCAAAACTGCTTAACAACAAGGCAGGCTCTAGTCTGTATTGGTGCATGGAGTTATTCTTCCCTTTACTGAATTTAATGAGGTTTCTCTTCACACATTTCTTCAGGCAGTTGAACAGTCCCTCTGAATGGCAGCACAACCATCTCATGTATCAGTCATTCCTCTTGACTTTGCATCATCTGCAAACTTGCTGCAAGTACACTCTGTTCAAACCTCCAGGTCATTAAGGAAGAGGCAAAACAGTACTGGACCCAGTATCAACCCCTGCAGTACATCACTGGTGGCCAACCTCCAACTGAACTTTCTGCCACTGATCACAACCCTTTAAGCTGTTTCAGTCAATTTTCAGTCCACCTCACTGTCCACTTGTCTAGTCTGTACTTCATCAGTTTTTCTATGAGAATCTCACAGGAGCAACAAAGACTTACTGAAGTCAAGATAAATGACGTTCACTGCTCTCAACTCATCTGCCAAGCTAGTCATCTCATCATAGATAACTATCAAGCTGGTTTAGCATGATTTCCCTTTCATAAATTCATGCTGATCATTCCCAGTCACCTTCTTGTCTTTCAGACATTTGGAAATAGTTTCTATGATTTTTTGCTCCATCCCTTTTCTAGGGACCAAGGTGGGAATGACCAGCAGTCAGTTCCTTCTTGCTTTTCTTGAAGACGAGAGCTCATTTGCTTCTTACAGTCCTCAGGAACCTCTCGGAATTGCCATGACCTTTCAAAGATAATTGAGAGTGGCCTCACAATGGCATCAGTCAACTCTCACTAGTCAGTAACCATAGAACCACAGAACGTGTCAAGTTGAAAGGGACCTTTAAAGGTCATCTAGTCCAACCACGCTGCTGTAAGGGGGTAATCTACGCGTTCAAGGTGTACTTGATGTAGAATGAAGGATATGAAGTGAAGATGATGAAGTTTCCAACCCTATGGCTATTGCTTGCCAATTTGGATGTTACATATTCTTTGGTCATCAATCACAATAGTCATTCAAGTAGAGGGTGGCTTGCAAATATGCTGCATTTCTAGACATGCCCCTATCTGCAATGAGTTGGAATGAACTGAAAGAAATTTTGCCTCTCGTTAACTTGGCTCTTTTTGGATGCCACCACTGTTCAGTAAATAGATCGAGGGACTGAGTCAGAGCTCACCAAGTCATTATGAAGTGATTTCTCCTTGGTTTGGAAAAAACAGAATTGAAGATGTCAGCATGACTTCTGCTGACCTCATCTCTGCATTAAATGGTTAAACACAGTAGTGACAGAAGGGTAAATGAAAACAGAATACATACTCTTTCATACATCAAATACCTATAGTACAGACACTGGAGTGAGGATAAAAATCCATTTATTTCAGAGAAAGCAAACAATCACACTTGCTGACCTAATAGGAACAACAGTTAGCTATGCATTTTTAGTGGAAGAATATTCTTGAAGTGAGATTTTAAGAAACAAATGATGATTTCATCTATTCAACAAAACACTTGAAAAACTGAAAAACCATCTGTCAGATTTGGGTCAGATTTTTAATACACTCACATGATAAAAGTACCTAAATACTTATAACAATCTATTCTCTAACTCATTTTAAATCCATCCAAATTACAAGTTCAGTTGGGAAATCGTTCTCAACAACACTGCCTTACTACTGAAATCTTTAACGTATTACGCATGCTAGAATAAAGTATAATGATATCTTTGTTCTGATCACACTAGATGAATCTAAATTGTCACCTTACTGATAACATCCTTCAATCCTCAAAAACATTGTTCTTTGCATTTCACTGACCTGCAAAGATATCTCCTACTATTCCAAGTTTTTTCAGCTTTTTCAATGATTTCAGAATTAAAAGAAATTTCAGGTAAAAAAATTACCCGTGCTTCTCTCTCTGCATCCAGGGTTCCACCAACTTGTTCTTGAAGTAATGCATATGCTCTTTGCAAAGCTTGATACTCTCGTGTTAGCTGGCAGAACCGTAGTTCAGCTTCTTCTTTAGGTGTGCTCTTAATGAAAAAGGGGAAAAAAGGAGGGGCTTGTATAAATATATATAATGGGTTTGCTTATATAGACAAACTCATAAACGCAACAAGCAGCACAATTCATACCGAGTCTCAAAGTTTAATAGAGGTTTAAAAATCTAAAAGAAATGGAAGTGAAAGGAAGGATGATTTGAGGATGATGCATAAATGCAGGTATCAGTAACCGTGTCTACAACTTCAGGACAGTATAAGTTACTATATAAGGCAGTAATGTATAGAAATGGGAAGAAACTGACTGGGGAAAGATGTAAAGGAACAGTTCTATGCACCACTGTCTTCAGCAACTCCAGAGCCACAGGGGCTTCAAAAGGATTGGTACTATTTGCAAAGCAGTCCATCACTCCCTCTTTACTCTTTTTCTGTACAATGCCAGGGTAAAGCATTTTACCAGCACAAGCACAGTAACACAGAAGTTATATTTCAAAAGCCATAAGGAATTATTTCAAATTCTTTCTTTTAACATGATATATTTTTAATGTCTTAATTTTCTTTGAATTCTGAGAAACTGACATCAACACTTTCAAGGTCTTTCCTATAATGCTGAGGGCAAGAAATGTCCTTCCCTTTAATTAATTTTTTCTTCAAGAACTTGAGCTCTAGGGAAAATAGATTACAATAATATTAGATATTAAATCTAAAAATATAGAAAGCTTCTTGAGACTGAGGAGTATTAGGCACAAGTTAGTGAACAAGAAAGAAAGATTAAAAAGAGCATCTGATTCATGCTTTGTCCTCAGCCCTGCAATCTTTTAAAGTAGGCCAGCTGCACTGTATATCACAGAGCTGAGACAAAACCTGTCAGTGGGTATTTACTACCTATGATCATTTAAGCCTTAATGAATTGCAAAAGCCTCTCTGAGTATTGTAAGTACAGGAAGAAAATCCTGGTTGTATCAAAACAGTCAAATAAATTATAAGGTTGAAAGGCAAACTACTGTCTTGTAACTACTGACTTTTGGCAAAGCCATGTGCCTATTCATTTTCTTTTGACTAATAAGAAAGGGTTTCAGAAAACCAATTTTATTTCTCAGCCCAATATCTGCCAAATCTGGCAGACAGAATATTATCTTATTAATTCTACTGCAATGACTGTGTATGTGTTACTGGACTTAAAACAAAATAAAGCAATTCTCTGCCAAGACTTTCATCGTTCCCTTAGCAAAACAGCTGAAAATAAAATGTTTGCATTTATATACCATGTCAGTTTTTATAGTACTTAAGAAAAAATCAGCTACTACTTACATCTTCCAAATCTTCTTCCGGTGTTGCTGGTGTCCTGTCTGTTTTATCTGTGTTATATGAAGTTACAGATGATGTTTCTGAATCAAGAGATTCTTCATCAAATCCAAAAAATGTCTCCACAACATGCCTCTGAAAAGTTAGTTTTTCTTAGTTACTAGTAAACCAGTTTGAAAACCCCAATGACCCAGTAAGCAGCAGCCAAGGTCTTCTCTGACCATTATTTTAGTATTTAGGAAGAAATAAGGTTCCAATGTAAACCCTTGTTCTTTGATTAAATGAGCTCCTTTTGCAACATGATTTGTATAAGAACCTCTAAGAGCTGAGCTGCACATAGCACTGCATAATTGCCAATAGAATAACATTTTAGCAAACGTATAAAAGCTAGTCACCAAAATCACAGATCTTACAAGATTCACAGTAGAAGAATGCAGTAACTATTCAGAACAAAGTAACCCAGTACGATATAACACACAAAATGTGCAAAAGAAAAAATATTCTGAAGAACAATGTGGAACAAATTTCATCATGTGTACTAATTAAAAAAAAAAGTCTATAATATCTATTTTGCAAAATCCTACTTAAAGTTATAAATTGCTGCTTTCCATTTATTTCCATTATTTATTTCCACTTATTTTTTCATTATCATCATTCCCAATTATTTTCAAAAGTTTTCTCCAGTATTACGACTAACCAAAAAAACTACGCTTAGGAAAACCCAGGATTTCAATGCAGATTTAAAAAATTTTTTGCAATGTAATCAATTAAATGCATGTTTGCAGAAAATCAGAGAAAATGAGCTGCCAATGGAAGGGAATAGCACAATATTAATTATGAAAAATGAAATGTTTTATGTAAAACATCACAACTGCAATAATTCTTTCACCATTTTAAGAGCCCCCTTACCATCAGTTTTCTAATATAAGCTCAGAAAGCAGCAAATTTCCATAGAAAATTCCACTGTTCAAAAAAAATTGCTTAAACATTTAACTAGAAATACAGTTTTTCAATTATTTCTCCTTCCAAAATAACAATAAACTGTTATTAATCAATAGAAAGCCTGACATTATAGACCATACCAGTTTTTTAATAATTCCACACAAAATTCAGAGAAGCAGGAAAATTAAGGAAAAGATTAAAAAAAAGGAAAAAAGAAGGGTGTTTCTGGAAAAACTGAGTCAAATTATGGCACATCCTAGACAGGAAGGCTGTCTGCTAAAGACAGACAGAAAGATCTGTCTGTCTCTATATTTTTTGGCACTGGTGATGCTGAATCACAGATCCCAATGTCACAGATTGTTTTTTTGTTTTTGTTTTTTTGTTGTTGTTGGTTGTTTTTTTTGGTGGGGGGAAGGGGTGTTGTTTGGGTTTTTTGTGTTTTTTTGTGGGTTTGGTTTGTTTTGTTTTCGTTGGTTGGTTTTGTTGTTTGTTTTTAAAAAAAACAGGTGGTATGTGAGGAGATAATAGCCCTGTTCATTAAAAAAGCCTAGAGGATGAAAAAACTTATCAGCTGTTGTTAATTCAGAACATCAGACATTTTACATCTCAGAAAAGCCAAACCAGTTCAGTGAGCAGAATTCTGAGCTATCAATTTTATACAAGATACTGAAAGGTTTTCTTTTATCCGTAATGCCCTATCCCATGATGAATTCCAAATATTTACCTTTCCCCACAGTCTTCTAGACTTACCTAACTTTACACATTCCTTCCGTATCTCTACAAAGTACTGACTTTACTTTCTCACAAAGCCCCATAACGCTTAATATATTATTTTGGCACAACATTGCTCTCAACAACAGCCAATCAATCTTGATTTAAGTGGTACCATAAACCAAGGTCATAGGTGTGACTTGGTGCCTGCACACATGATAGCGTGCACTCCATTTACAGCCTGCAGCCCTGGTTGCCATGGTCCACCAGTTCACAGTCCCATCTCTCCTAAGCTAAACAACTCCACAATTGTTTCAGAGTACAGCCAAACTACCTACACTCAAACTGCCAAAGCCAGCTTCAAGGCCCTGTTCTGAACCATTTTATTGCTTCACTTAAGATAAGCCCTTCAAATAATAATTTAAAGATTTCATTCAGACTGCATTTTTAAATTAACTGGTTCTACTAAAATCTCCTTCTGAAAGGATGTTACACACAAAAAAAAACCCAACACAAAAAACCCCCAAAAAACAAACAAACAAAAACCCCCAAACCAATCAAAAAGTCACATCTTTTCCAAATAGGCTGTGCTTATCCATATGCACACAGATAAATATGATGCAGCACAGAAGGCAAAGAGCTTCTGAACAATCTTTAGAAACAATCTTCCTTTTGCAAGCCACCAGACCACTATTTAGTGTATTCACAAGAAAAGAAAAGGATCACAGTTATAGTACTACAACACATTACTCTTCTCAGTTGTTTAGGAAGCACTGTCATCCTTTTTCTAGGCAGGGCTCTGTCTGAGGTGCTTAAGACAAACACTTCCCTGGGATAATTTAGTCCTTTCCTCCAGCATTCACACGCTACATCAGTTTGTTCACCACTCTGTCCTACATAATAAAACAAAGGACACCAGTAACATGTTTAGGCTGAAATACAAATATAAAGACTTATCCAGAAAGCTAATGCATTCCTTCACACTCAAATTACAAACATTTCAAACTCCTCTCCCCTACAAACAAAGGTTTACCACAAAAACTGAGCTGTAATTAGGTCCTTGGGATATGGCCCATCCAGCATTCTTCCACACTGAATACTGGTTGCAGCCTACAATCATCTAACAGTAATACTACAAGTAAATATTGGGAGCTGAAAACAGGGCTCAAGAAATGTTGCTACGCTACTGGTGCTGCCAGTGGTGCTACTTGAAAGTTGTAAGGAAGACAAATTTACAGTTTGCGTTGCCAGGTCAGCTCATCAGGAAGAACTCTCTGACCTCAAACCCAGAAGCAGACAGTTTCATAAAGATGAAGGTAGATTATATGGAGGTAAAGAAGTTGATGGCAGGTGAACAAAAGCAAGAGATTTTCAAGAAAACCACATCCTAATTTTGCAGTGCAGATAATTTTTTAAGATGCTGAGAGTAAACCCAAAACAAAGCTGCATGCAGACTCGAGAAAAGCTCAACTAAAATGTGCAATGAAGTACAGGCTTGAGGGTTGACAATGTAAATAAGAGTTAAGCCTTGGCTTTGAAAAGGTTGGTAGAAGGGACTTCTACAAAAAGGAGAACAAAATTCCACGTTATTATCATATATATGGCAGAGAGAACACAGTTCCATGAAGGTCAGCAGCAGCTTAGTTAAAACTGACAATAAGACTTATCATACCTGCAGGGTTCTTCGCTAACCTCGAACTACAGCTGCTTAAGTATGTATCTTCCTTTAACCCTGCATGCACACACCCACCCACACTGTTTTGAGTGAAAAAACAATAGTAAAGCAACAAGGGATTTGATTTTACATAGATGAATATAGGTTTGAGAAGACACTTAAAGCAATGTCATTATTTTGACAAATCATACTAGCTGCATTAAAAATTTTCACTAGTAGAAAAAGTAGGGAAAATAATTTGTGTATATTAACAAAGAAATCACTTGGTTATTAGATTATAGGGAATTATGCAAGGAAATTCCCCATCACACAAAAAAACCTCAACACTTCAAGGAGAGTTAAAAATCAAAAACTGTTACATGCTATACGGACAGCTTATAGTATTTGGAGTTATGAGTAAGCCACTTATTTATTTTTAATGGCTTCTTCCTCTTTGGAAAGGCTGCACATTTACCATTTTGTGGAGCAGATATTTTCTGTGGAAATAGACATAAGGTATTTAACCACTGTATATTAATTACACATGTATGAATTGCTTCATGACAATTACAAAATAGCTGGTTTTATTGTTGACCATTTAGTATCTGAAGCAACTAGCTACAAGAAATTATTCACAGGGAAACCAGAACAAATTAACCGGTAAGAAAATGGCTGTTAAGAGAAAAATAAAAAAGGAAAGAGAAAAGGCATCTGATCCATACAAAGTTTGTTGATAAATACTGTAATAAATAATAATGTATAAATAACTGCACCAACTCCAAGGGAGATCCCACATAGAGCTCAAAAGCAGAATCACAATGGTTTTTTGAAAAGTATATACAAACATGTACAATACTCACTGGATTTTTGTAACAACACACTATTTTCTTAAAAATGGGATAATTCTTAATTAACAGCTTAAAGATTCATATTTATTTGTACATTTGTTACTTCTAAATCATAACTTCATAACTGAGAAAATACTCATGTAAACTCCTGAAAAATTCTGATTTAAATTCAAATTTCCACTGACTACTGCCATGCACTTAATAGCAAGTATTTTTCAAGCAAACTTATATTAATGTTTTCACATAAATTTAAAGAAAAATTATACATTAGGTCTTTATAACTCAAGTATTAGTGTTTCTACTGAAGTATGGTGCTCAGTGAACACTGAAGTTTAGAATGTTAAAAACCAATAGCAACACACGGACCATATTATATGCAAATTTCAATATGTCCTCATATTTTTAATGGTTTAGATTAGATATTCTTACATATAAATAATCTGATATCTCTGTTGTTACAGTAGTTTCACTTCACACCTAACATCTCATTTTCAAGTACTTAATCTAACACGATGAAAATTATCCAAGATGAATCTCCTTGTAATGCAATCAGATCAGCTAATCAGTAACTTCTTACCTTCATGCTTATATGTCATTTCTTGGCAGCCAGAAAAATACAGGCACACCAAAGCACAGAGGCAGATAAAGAAAGAAAAATATAAAACAAGTAATATGAACTCCATCACACCAGTGTGCAGGCTTTCCACTATCACAAATACAGTTTATTTATTAAAGTTTAAAGAAAGAAAGAAATCAACAAGAGTCCTGCTCTTTCCAAATAAACTGGGCAATTAAGCCTTATTTTCAAATGCATGACTCCATCAATCATGGAATCACTGTAATTCCATTCTATGTGTCAAAACTAAGTAAAATTAAAAAAAAAAATCCTGTTTCTGGAGTTTCTTGGTTATTTCACTAGCAAGACTGGGGGGAAAAAAAGGAAACAAAGTAAGAAAAAACCCAAAATCTGGCAATAAAAATGCTTTAAACAGCAAAACTACATCTTCTTCCTAACAAGTCCAATGGCACATTAACACACGCACAAAAATAAACCTCTATCAGGTTAGGCTGCTTCACTCCAAAGAAAACTCTCCTACAAAACCTGACTATACAGAGTCAATATATTTCTCCTCTAATCACCCTGCAGCCACAGAGGTTATAAAGCCCTTCCCACTATGCTGCTCCTTTCCTTAGGGAACCTGAGGCAGTTGCCAGTGCTGTTCTATGGACTCCTATGCCCTTTGAGCATAAAAGAGTGCTCAGTCAAAGCTACACTAGCAACAGTAACCTAGTGCACCTACAGAGCTCCAGAAACAACATCAACATCTAACTACAAAAAAAATTAATAAATAACAAAAAATCCTTGCTATTTTCAAAAGCTTCTCAGCTGAACTGATGTTATTCAGACCAAAATGGGCTATAAGGGCTCCAGGAGTAGTCTGACAAACCATTCACACAAGCTTTCTTAAAGATGGAGAAAGGCACACCATGGATTCTCTTCCAGCTAACAGTAATCACAACTGCAACATTAGATGAGTGTAAGTCTTCAGCCTACGCAACAAGTTCCTATTTATTAGGACAAATAAGGAAACTTTCTGTACCTCCTAGTCTGAGCTTATCTGACCACCTTCATGAAACCTAACTCTCATCAGTTATTTCCTTTTTCACTTTGTCAAGGTAAGTGGGACACAGCTAGAAACAGATCCAACTCCAACAGCCAAACTTGATAATTCACTGTGCTAGTGCTAATTTTACATTTAACAAATCTTAGAAACACAAAGCCAAAGATTTACGTCAGTAATTTCTCCTTCTGAGCAGCTGGTAGACAGATAATTTCCATAATTTCATCTACTATCATACATAGTTTATCATCTGTATGGTATAAAAATCTTGTACAGATCATAGACAGAAATACACTTGAACCGAACATGTCTACATATAAAGCAACTCATTTTAAACTGCCTTTACAGTCCATGGAAAGAAATAGACAATTTTAGGACAAAACTCATAAGGCCTATGTAGATATCTACTTCCAGAGGAGAACAGTCACCACTTAATGTTCCCACTTAGTTCAGAGTGAGATGTCTATATGTCACCTCTGTTAATGACATGGTCAAATGAATTTTGGCATTTTCATCTGGATTCCTGAGACAGGCTGTAAAAACAGAAAGAATGAAGATGGTACAACCCCAGCAGCTCATCCGAGTAAGCAGCCCATTCTACATAGGCTGCTTAAATAAAAAACTACTAGAAAACTGTGGGAAACACAGCTTCCCTTGAGGCTTTTGATCCTCACAGGATCACACAGGTGTCCTGGAAGGAAACCAGTCTGTGTGCCAGGATTGGTTTTTTAGAAGCTAACATTGACAGTGTTTAAACTCCAAGTCAACACCGCATACACATGTGAATAGCCTGCAGGTTTATATGATGGCAGGCAATGGGACACTAATAAATTTATTATTGATGACTTATTTCCTTCCTTAAGGAATCAGCTCTTTTAGAAACTACAGTTACATAATGACTAATATAGTATATATATAGCATAGTATATATAATCCCATTCACTTTTCTCTCACAGCTTTCCCTTTTTCCACTTGTTTCTGTTTTATAGTCCTGCTTTTCCTTTGAGGAGATAGCATAAAATAGCCAATCTCATATGGGCACTGAAGAGCTAACAGACAGGGGGTGGAGTAGCCAGTGGGAGTTATGTCTGCTACTGGTTTTGTTCTTTCTGGTGTATCTATCGTATCACAAATAAGAAGCAAACTAACTCAGCTGCGCATATGCACACAATTGTTGCAGTAACCTCTGCACAAGTCTCCCAGTTACAGTACTCTTACCACATGAAGAATAGCATTGCCACAAATTTTTTAATGGTATCATGCACATTTTCTCCAACTCCCATGTTGTTCAACTCTTGATTTGGTCAACAAGGGAAAAAGAAGATACCACAAAAGCAGAAGCTTGCTCAAGAGAAAAACAGGGTACAGGGTCTAGGTCAGATGAAGTTCTGTTAACTCATAACATTTTTAAGACACAGATTAATAATAATGGAAGTTTTCAGCCTATAGGAATTAGCATCACTAGTTATCAACTCCAAAAAAATTAATTTAACTATCTTGTTTCATTAGGAGCTTTATAATTTAGCAAAAGATCTTACACAATTAATTTAAATTTGGATAAGGGCTAAAAATTAGAGGACTATAAAAATTACAGTATTAGTTACATGCATATATATTTAATTTTATTTCTCATTTTTAATCTCGCTCTTGACACACAGACTTCCAGGTTTACTACACCAGGAAAGAATGGCTCAAGGTTACTGTAAATGTATTTGGTGTCTATCAGTCTTTCATTACACAGCAGAGAAATGTATGTAAGATTTGTTGTTACCTGGGAATTTTTCTTTCCTCATATGTAAGAGACATATTATTATAAGAAGCACAATTTGAAGAAATTACTGCTAAAATGGAGAACTCCAAAGGATCAATCTTTCATAATGCAGGTATTACAGAATGCAGAGCAATAAAAAGGCACCACCTGGAGGTCACCAGGAATGTGCTACGCAGAACACAGTGACAACAAGCACCCATTTACTACAGAATGTACCCTAAACTGCCATATAGGTGACAATCATCTCTCCACTTCCATTTTTCCCATCTTATCCCATACTCCTTCTCTGACATGCTCCAGGCTGCTAATGCTCAACTTCACAAAAAACATTATTTGGCAAAATTAATTACTTTTAGCACAACTTAAAATAAACACTACAGGTACACTTTGAAGTAAAAGTTTTCTATTTCCAAATCCTAAATTTTTCTCTTGTAGTTTGCATACAAGAGCAAAATAGTTACTCAAGAAAAACAGTTACAATCTTCTCACTATTTATATATCACATACAGAAATATCATTTCAATAACTTCCCTAGCATGAGTTCAAGTTTTCGACTGTGATTAAGCAGTAACTTGATATGAGTAGTTTAAAGGACATATTTTTGTTAAAAGGGACTGAGTATTTGTCCTTTGAAGTGTTAGTTGTTTCATTACTTGTTTAGACCTCAAGCCACTTGAATATGTAGGCCACAATGGCTAAAAGTGTAATTATATTGCTTATTTAAAACAAAACCCAAAACAATCCTTGTGTGCAGTACAAAACTTGCAGCTCCTGAATTAGCCTAAGAAAAAATTAAGAAGAATTATACGAAATTTTGCCATTAATTTAAATAGAGCTTTAACTTCGGGAGAATTTGAAACAAGAACTGCTCACAACAACAGAAATGCATGGAAAACCGAAGGTTTGCTCACTTTTGGAGGCTTCAGACTTTTCCTCTTCTGTTTTTTAGACCGCAACAACCGTTCCCTTTCCTAGAAGGAAAGAGAACATTTTGGTATGGGCTTCTTTTAAAACAGATTTCGATATGTCTAACACAGAGAAATATAATTAAAATTTTCTTAAAGTCTATGATAAAGCTAACACAATGTCTTTATCTTTTTGAATAGCGCCATGTTGATATAACACCACGCTGTACTGCAGCTTTATCCCTTTAGCAAACAAACCTTCAGTCACACACTTTACACATTCAATGAAAAGGGGGAAAGAAAAGGCTTTGTTAAATTCTGGGCACAGATTTCTGGCAGTTCTTTAGACTCTTTTAGCAAGCAGCTCACTATGGAAACAGAATTCACATTCTCACTCAAGTGTTCAACCATTCTGAAGAAGCAGGTCAGTAGCCAAAAATTACTCCAGTCTTAGTATTTACAAGGCATTATATCAGGCATACTCTAATAAAAAAGCATGCATATGCGGATACAGTGTTACATGTGACTGATTCTCAACAAAAAGGGCAAAATTCTCAAATCCAAAGGCACGCCCAGTCTGTGTCAACTTAGTAGGTGGCTTTTTTCTACCATGGCTGTGAAACAAAACCACAATTAACTACTTCATAACAGGAGGTTACAACTGGAAAAATGCAAGGTTTATGGTTTATGAACATTTAAGGCCAAGAATACTGCCTTGAATCATGAAGAAGAATAGGAGAGAGATAAGGTAAAAAATGCAAAGGAGAATGCAAAAAAAACCCAACCAACAGCACAGGAGGCAGGTGATCTGTCTCCTTGCCTTTTTCCTGATTCTTTCCTTAGCTCTGCATCTTTGTTCACAGTACCTCTATTTTTAAAAGAATGACGATAGTTCCAACTGCTTCTCTAGCAGTTATTGCTCACTGCATGGTATTATTCTATTCAGAGTTATTTGCTTTATATTCAGTTCAGAAACTGGACAAATAGGAAGCTCTCAGTGGAAATCACAATAAAAATCGTTATCACCATATTGTTCAAGGAACAAAGTTCTGGAAAATACGAAATAATTCAGAGAAGCACAGCAACATAAAAAGCACCTTTTAATACGTTTGGTTTTCAAAATAAGGAAAAGTAATGCCTGCCAAGGTAGAATGGAGCAGGTATTTCAAGTTGCAGAATAACATAATGTGTTACAAAAAAGTTAAAACCACTAAGTTGAACTTTAGACAGTGCTGGGGATAAACGCTCCCTCCTCAGGCACCTGGCTAAGGCACAATCCCTGCTTTAAGCTGAGTCTCCTGCATTCCAAGCAGGTGTCCAAACAGTTGGGCATTTCAGTGCAGAATGAACAAATACTTCCAAAATCCCCCACTCCTTCCTATTTCTAATCTTGTTGGTAAGAAGCCTGCTTAATTTACTGCCTCAATAATACATCAAGCTACCAGAACAATAATGCCAAATAAAAAACACAGTTTGCTGAATCATTAGTAACTCTTGCAATCATCTGAGTTTATCTTGACAGCTTTGCTTTTAAGAGCTGGGCAGAAGACCACTGGAGTGGGCAAACTCGAGTTCATACAGATTCAACAGCATCAAAGATACCCTACAGATAATGTTAATCAATTCAGACAACCTTATTGCCTAAGACTATGGTTCTTATTTCCACGTGTCATATTGGTATCAGTTGGAAGTAAGCTGATGACTTTTGTATTAATCAGGTATGTGACATGTGGGACATTCTTGATAATTGTGATACATTTGTATTCTGTAGAGGTGGAGCTTAAGCCAGAAAAGATGACTGGAAAGCACAGTGGAGGTGCAAATTTCCACTGCATTCATATCAAAGGTGAAGCTGTAATTTGTACTGCCAACCAAAGCCATATCCTAGTTAAAAATTTAACTTATTTCTGCAAATGAAAAAGTATCTGTAAATAGGAAACAAAGCAGAAATGAAACCATATTTTTAAATATTTATTTATTTTACTTTCACACTAAACACAAGTCAGTACTAGTTGACCAAAGTCAGGATACAATATATTTCCTCAGATACTGGCTGAGACAGTAAAGAGAGAGTTCTTTCATACCCACTTTACACTGAAACATAAGTGAGTTTGTACCTGCCATATACTGAGAATTTAATAACATGTCATAGTCCCTGCCTTAACAGTTGTATTTGGAAGGGAAAGTAGCATTGCTCTGTGAATCAGACCCTACATCATAGTGTGTGAGTAACATCCTACTCTTGCAACACTGTGACACTGGAGAATGCATGCAGACATCAATCTTTGGTACTGATTACAGAGAGAAATCCTGGGTAAAAATTTCAGGGGAACTGCCATGAATAGAGAGAATGTTCCAGACAGAGCAATAACACATCTTGCTGTTTTATCTTTTCAAATCCTCTATTTTTATTTTCAATGTTGCATACAGTTGTTTAAATTTTTATTTACCCATAATGATCTTAAATTAGCAGCATAAATTCATAGCTTAGATTTTGTAGCAGCCGGTAGTGCCAATTGAGATATTCTGAGTCTGCCTGAGCTTCCAGATGCTGCTCCAGAAGGCCAGGGGTCTCTCAGAGATGGCAGTCATTTCTGCCAGCACCAGAGGGGTGTATCATGCATTGCACTAAACAGCACTAGACAACTCTAACACAACTCCAAAGAGTCCTGATCAAACAGTGCAAACATCTATGAGCATCATCTGAAGTGGTCTTCACAAGGGGTAGAAGCTGCACAATACGCTGCTACCTTTTTTTGGATGAAGCACACACATGCCTCTCCATGTGTTGCAAAGACAGCTAGCGTGGCCAGCTCAGTTAGAGATGCCATCCTGCATGTTCCTTTCTTTTGTGAGAATTTTTAGATCAGGGGAGTGGTTGGGTTTTCACCAGGGTCTACAACCAACACGTTTCAGTCATTCTGTTTTGAAACGTGTCCTTTCTTCCAAGCTTCTCAGTTGTTGACAGCCAATTTTGTAAGTAAAGGTGGATGGACGGATGCCTTTCTTTTTACAAGCAGCTCACGATAGCCAAATATTTCATAATACAGAGATTCACACACATTCCAAAGAAATTCGTTCACTACCTGAGGAATAACAAGAACCCTTTCATGCCAAAGAAGTATTTCTGTATCACTACAACAACTGGAGTTAAAATATTGCCCTCAAATCTTTAGCTTGTCTATAGACGTGTGTGCATGCACGTGTGTAAACCAGTCATATGCATTACCACTGTGAGATCATCAATAACATGCTGCTGTTCTTTGACTTGCAGTCTAAGGAATTCAATTTCTTGTTCCTCCCGTGTGCTGCTGAGATCATTCAAAGATGTGTGCCTCTTCAGCGCTGGTTGTGCAGATAACTTCTCTTTCTACCAAAATTAAAATGAAATTTAAAAAAAAAACCCTAAACATAAAGAACATTTTAAAAGTGTTTTACTGGACAGTAGGAAAATTCTCATGTGTGATATAGTAACCAAGAATTCTTTGTACTTATCAGTGAGTCCATTACAATATATTCTGTATGCCTCAGTGTTAATATCTCACATAAGATATCTTATCTTAAAACAGAATAAAAGAACATAGTCTAGGATGAAGTTAGCAGACTGAATGATCTAACATAGTAGGGCCTTTGGCACATGCATTCAAATTCAGTTCTGACTTCAAATCATAAAAGCAGCACTTATTAAAGCTGATTTTTAGTTGTACATCTTTATAGCCTCCAAACACATTTTATCTATTTGTGATCCTTTCCCTTAATCAGCATGAATTGATACAACACAAAGCACATGCCACTCTGAATTTAGAATATGAATATTCAGTTGCACTTGCTGAACTTAAGACTGAAACGTTTGCATTAGAGTAAAAGCCTCACATGCACTTCAACTGTTTGCAACGTGTTCTACTGACACGATGTCAGAGATGATTACTCACCAGTTCTACATTTTCCCTTGATAGATTTTTTATTTTCTCTTCCATTCTCTGAATACATTGCAACATATCATCATTTTTTTTGCTCATTCTCTTATTTTTTTCTACCAAAGGCTTCAGCTGACTTTCTGTTTCCCGGGAACGTTTCAGCTGCAAATGGCAAAGGAACAAAGTTAAGTATGCTTTAGTTTATAGTTATGGAAAAGAAGAAGTATGTGTGTTTTCACTTTCCTTCTTCCCTGAATCCGAAAGTTTAGTTCTTTATTAAGTGGCATCTGATATAGACTGCTGCTGAACTAAGAACTACAGGAGTCCAAACAAGTAAGAAGAAAACATTTTTGTACAGTCTACAAAAACATGAGATCTGCTCACTGGATTTTGCTCTTGGAAAACACTTATGATGATCCATAAAAGTGATTTCTTGATAAACTAATCTCATGGTATATAAGCTTCTTGTGAGCAACGAGGTCTCTAGGATAGTAATTTTCACTATTCCTTAGTAGAAGTAAACTCTTCCTACTCTACTTTAAAAACCCTATACCTAATGTGTAATTAGAGCAATGAGAAAGTCAGCCAGAGGGCACAGATTCAATCTCAGCACTCTGCTGACATTTTCAAGCTGTTCAGTTTTGTTCCTGTGGTTTTATGATGTTAGACAATTATGTGAAGCAAATTACTGCCCTTTCTTACATTTGTGAGTATTAAATATTTCACTCACATTTTTAACGAAATATTTATTTCATTAAACCTTGAGCTGTTTTGTTTGTAAAAAATCTATTTTTTCTGATCAAAAGATGTTTCAATTTACTGAGTTTTAACTGGAAATGAGAAAAAGATAATCTTTCTCCTGAGATAATTTCACTGAGTTTCTGTTTCACTGGGTTTTCTGTTTCATTCTCAGAAGAAAATTATTTTTCACGGTGCTTAATCACACAAGCTTACTTTTATTACTTATTTTATGTAATATTGTCTCACAATATGACAAAACCTTCTCCATATCTTTTCTAAAATATACTTCTTATGCCTCTAGGTCTAGCATCAAGAAGAGCACTTGACTGCATCCTACATGCTCTCCACCTAGTGGGACACTGAAGAATGGATGTTGCAGTACTTCAGTGTTCTTCAGGCATGTTTTGAATGACTTATCTCCACAGAAAGGATTAGAGGCTGAATGATCTTGTCTTTATGTAATGCAAACTTGAAAAAACCCAAGATGTTCTTGAAAGTATAGAGCCGAGAAAAGCAACTATAGCAGTAAAAGGGGGGCTGGGGGGGGAACCAAAACAACCAACACTCAGCACCTAGGCAAAGTAGGAAAAATGGCAAACAGTATCCAGGCTAAAAGGCATGTCCTTCTTACTCCAATAAACTTAAATTGTTTATAAGAAATCAATTTTGCCAAGGGCAGTTTAGACTATACAGCTATTTAAAGAGAAATAGTTTAAAAAAAAAAGGCATGATTATGTTCTTGATTAATCCAATTTTAGTCTAGCATTGCTCATTTGAATTCACTAATCAGTCAGCTAAGATGTAGGACAAGAAAATGTCAAAAATTTGCTCTTCCGTTAATCATTGAGACATCATAATCAAATTAAGTCCTTTTATCATAAAACAAAGACTTCATAGCTCAATATGAAGAACTAAGTCTGGCAAAGGCAGGAGGAAGATGTCAATGGTTCACGCATACGACTGATGCGTGGCAGAAGTGCCCTCCCCTTCTACCCTCACCATACATAATAGCATTATTTTAGAAACAGATACATAGGTTTCATGAGGGAAAATTTTCACCTGATTAGAATGTAAATTCTTTTCTTCTGCCACTAGAAATAGGCCATTATAAGAGGAAATGTGTAAAAATTCTTACCGTTAAAACTCACCTCCCACTGCAGTCAATGGGAGTTTTACCGTTAACCTCAATATAAGCAACTAAGTAGTGAGGCAGGCTAATAAAATTAATTCTTGAAATTCTTGTTATATCCTTTCTTTTGTAAGATACTATCACTCTCCTAGGATAATTTCACCTACTTAAGAGACTTCCCTTGAGAAATGGCAGATTTTTCATCTCCAGCACAAGAAAGCTTTTTTAACTCCTAGCTCCCATAAGCATGTCACAAAACCAATGTCAATTTTCAAAAATATTAATACAATAATTTAAGTGCATAGCTTATGCATGTTTTAAACAACATCGTTACACAGTGCCACAGGCAAGTTACCAGTCAGTTTGATTACAATGACACCAAAATAAATTTATAAACTTTTATTTTTCTGTAACAAGAGAGATTTCATTCATGTCTTCTATGGTCACAAAGTGAATTCTATAGAAATCTCTATTATATTTAGATACAATTGATTGAGGCCAACCAGGACTAATTTGTAAATTATTTATAACACTGACTTTCCAACACTAAATCTTTTACCATAAAGATGCCCTCCCAGTCACCATCTGTGTTATTACTAATTAATTTACCAGTTCATTTCTTTCATCCGCTAAGAGAGTATTTCTGTCTTCCAGCTTCCTTATTACCGCATTCAGTTCAGCGATTTTTAACTGAAATCTCCGTACATCTCGTTCATCCAGATGCTGCTCCTTCATATCAAAAACATATAAATACATAAATTACCTTTTAAAAATATTTTAGTATCCATCAATTTAATATCATGGCTAAGTAAGAGGATTGTATAAATTTAAAACAGATTATACCAGTGTCTGGAAAACAGACATAATTAACTGAAACACTGAACAATAGCATCCTATGGAAATGCTACATTATATATTACACGAAAAGTACTTGTGAAATTTAGGTAAAGGTTTAACAACTTCAAAAAAACCTAGATAAAGAATATTTCACCTATTACTAGTTACTTCTCACCAGGTTTCTTACTATCAGCGAAAGAAAAAATCTAGTGCAAGCACACAGATTAAAATCACATGGCACAGGTTTTTATAAGTATAGTATCTATTTGCCACTGGTTAAAATGATTTCTAAAGTTATGAAATAAATAGCTAAGAAAATCATAGAATCATTGAATGTACTGGGTAGAAAGGAATCTTTAAAAATCATCTAGTTCAAAAAACAGGATTCACAGCTCAAGTTCACTATGTAAATTCTAAAAGTTCTGTATCCACATATTTTTCAACTCAAGAGATCCAAGGAGTTTCTAAATCAACAGTGAAACAGCACAGTGCAGTGCAGGGCCATTTACCATGAATTAGTCCTTCTAGTATTTTAAAAGTAACCACAAAAACCCAATGTGAACACCTAGGCAGCAATTACCCTGTGTACTCTGGAAGAAAACACAATTTTCTTACCGGGCTTCCCATCAGCTCAGTGATATCCCCCACTCCTGCAGGAAGCTCTCTCTTGGGACTGCCATGGTATCGTTCTGCCTCCTTCACCTGGACGAGCTGCTCATCCAACGCCTCTTTCTGAAGGAGCAGTTTCTGTGTATGGCCTGCCTGGACACCAAGGTCTTTCTCCAGAGCCAGAATCACTCGGTCTTTGCCTTTTATCTCATCCATCTGGAAAGAAATAAAGCAATAATGTTTCTGTAACATCTCCAGGTGTTCACTGCAAGCATATCCACAGACTTGCAAAAACAAAGTTCTGTTTCTCTCAGAATTACACCAAATTGTGGTTGTTAAAAAGAAGATGCATTTCCTCTGAAGCCTTTCCCCTCCACCTTAAAAAGGTTTTAGCCTTCACTTGATCATGAGTTTGCTCTGTGCAGTCTCAACTCATAAGACAAACAAAAACAGATACAAACACACACTGAAACAGAATACACAGCCACTGAAATAATCCCCTTCATCTGAGGATATGCAGATGAAGCAGAAGAAAAATTTCCCTTCATTGTGCTTAAGAGAAGAAACACAGAGCTAGTACAAGGTAAGACAAACACACCCTTTAAAACTCACCTGGGCTTAGTTTTAAAGCTTGATCCTTACACATATGCACCATGTTGAGTCCCTCTTTATTAGTGAAAACCACACATGGTGAATCTCTTCACAGACATTTAAAAATTAGTAGCATACAAACACACATATATTTAAATGTAAAATCTTAACCATACCTATGTATTTTATGTGCCCTTGCTATAAGATTCAAATGAGGACTAGTCTTTTTATAGAAGGAAAAAACAAATGCACACAGAGCATTAGGGTAGGAAGAAACAGTCCTTAAACACCATCTATGGTTACTGAAGTGTGTGGTTCATACATCTCGATACCAAATAAAGCACACTGCTAGCAGTGATCTATTGCAGCTCTCATAGGATTTGTCCCTTGCAGCATCAGTGTTAAATTCACTTTGGTACTATTCCAAATGCTAGAGGAAGTAACAATCTGCAGCAGTTACTATAGAAACAGATTTCTTATCAAGAATGTTAACCATTAACAATATATTTATTGGAACTGTGCTGTATCTCCTTCAGTTTGCTAAATTGTTTTCTTGGCCAACATAAACCCATAGAACTTGGAAATAAGACTACTATAGTCTTATTTGAAATAAGAAAATTAAATAATGAAATTTTTAAATCATACATTTGTTGTTTGTTACACTCATATACCTATAAATGTCCTTTTTGTCAAGATGCACTGCCAAAAAAAAAAAAAGAAAGAAGAAGAAAACAAGGCAATGTTAGAAGTAACTTAGAGATAAGTCTGAGTGATGTACAGGATTAACACAATCAGATTACATTTCCAGATACAGTTTTCTGCTTCAGGAATTTTGCCTTACTCTTTTCAGTCTACAAAGCACATGAAATTAGTTTGTGTACAGTCTCCAAGTGCCAGGAGATGGCCTGGCTGAACCAAGTCATAATTGGAGATAAAAAGGTCACATTTGAAGAGAACAAACTAGTCTAGACTACTTTTAAGTCCCAACCTGAATTGATGAATCTTAGTTCTGAAAGAGATTTGGGAAGGTCGCTGGGTCCCAATTCCTCATCTGGTAATTAGGTATAATACTTCTCAGTACGTTAATTCAGATTTGTGAGATTTTCAAGTATGCCAAAAAAGACGTGCAGGAAAAGAATGCCGCTTTTATTAACAGAGGAATTTGCAATACACAGGGTTTCAGAGGGACTGTGCAGTGAACAGCAATGACAAAAATTAAGCAGCTGCCTCATTCACTGAATGCTATCTGTCATGCACACTGATCTACCAGGGACCCCTTGGGAGGAAAAAATGTCATGTAACTAAATACTCTGGGCAGTTTCACTTTCATTTACACAGGTGTTCACACTGAACATCTATATACTAGAGAGAGAAATCTGGCCATGCAAAGCATACATTTAACAAGGTAGAACCAAGGTTAAAAAGGCAGCCTTAATTTTAGATACCCATTTCATACAATTGATATTCTCTCAACTTAAAATAGAAATGGGACAACATAGGTGTTTAAGCTGGAAGAAAAAAGAAAGCAGCAATCTCGGTACAGACTGCTACTTGCTGAAATCCTGCAGAACAGATCTTTTGAACCAGATGTGATGACTGAAATCATGCCCACATCACCTTTCACACACATCCACAGATCAAAGCACACAGGCTCATACACATTAGAAAGAAATGCCATGAAAGTGCATGGCTTAGGTGTAGGGGTTAGAGGATGGCAGAATTCCTTCTGCTCATCTTACTATTGTTGTTTTCTACCATAAAATCTACATGTGGGGAAACTTTCAGGAAAAAGAAACACCTCGTGTTTCAATCAAATAGAAAAATGTTTGAGACACTAATAATAATTGAAAATAGCAATATAATACCAATGACTGTACACCCTTTTTTATTCTGCACTTTTATTTTAACTTACAGGTAGGCACTCGAGGGTCTCTTACTCATGTAAACATACGCACGTGCACACATGCACAGAAATACACAGAGCAATGCAATAGAGCTTACTTTCAATAAGCACAAATGAGCAGAAAGAAGAATTTCTAAGCAATTTTGCTCAACTAACTTATTACAAACTGATAAAGATGAATAGAACTGCAGCAGTAATGCCTTAAGTTCTGTTTCAGATGCTTGGGGCACAACACAATTCCCCTTTCCTCAAGGGGAAAGTTACACCCTTGATTTCTTCAATGTAACTGCATCAACCCAGTCAATGCCTCAGGTTTTTTTATCTTTATCCCAAGCCTGGCCCAAAGATTTACCATCTTTCTTCAGACTTGCACACTACAGAGCAAACTTGTCCATCTTCCCTGCCTGCTTTCTTAACAGAGACTACAAATTACTCCAGAGAGGGGAAAAGAAGGAAGATAAATATTTCACAGGGATGTAACATCCCTCAGTCCCACATAAAAGAAATGGCAGATCAAGGGGCAGGCAGGCAAAGAAAGACGAGGTACAAGACTAGAGAGATATCCTTTAGGTTTAAACTGAACATAAGCTGACAGCTAGAGAAGAACAGTCAACCGCTCCCAGAAGACTTCAGCTTAGCTTAGTTTTATATATTCTAATAGTTGTAAAAGCTCACATAAAGTCTCCATGCCAGTTCCGTACCACTGGAGAACTTCTCTTTTCTCCAATTCTTGCTACAGTTGGTTACACAAAGAAAAAAAGTTGGCAGCATAAAGGAAAACAGCCTTATGTAATTAAGACTATGTGTTAGATACTTTATTTTAGTGTGGAGAGGACTATCTTCCATTAGGTAAATGAAAATCAAAGTGGATTATTCTGGGTTGCCTGATGCTTTCTATTTTGATCACATACATGTTGTGGAAGCAATACTGTCATAGCCAAGATTGTCTAGGAGTCCACATGGTCTAAAAGAAAAGGAATATTTTTATTGGACTAAGTGACAGAGTTAGAAAGAAACAAGCTTTCAGCTACAGATGCCCTTCAGCAGATTAAGATGCTGCACACTTAAAAGCTTGTCAAGTTTTCCAACTCTGTAAGTTCACTTTTACTATAAAGTTTTAGTCTCTCTCTATATATATATGATATGTATTCATATATGTGTACATACACAAAAACACACACTGTACATATAAACACATATTTTGAGAGATTTTCCAATTGTCATTTATGACTACAGCAGACAAGCTCAACATCAATGTCTTCTTTGATATTAAGTGAAATAACAATGATCCCCACATGGCCTCTCAAGTTTAAAGGTTTAACCTCGTATTCTATTACTGCAATGTTCATTCACCAGACAGCACCCAGAATTTGTTACTTTAACATGCATAGCATTCCTTTCTTTTTCATACTTTTTAATATCTGTTTTACATCACTAGGCAACCATCCCCAAACTGCTTATCACTTACACACATAAAATAGTTTTCATCTTTAATTCTGTTCGCTCCTAGGTGCAATCTGATTGCATCTAAAGACTCTTTTTGCTGATCAGCTCTAAAATCCATACAAAGAAGTAAACTTTTATCTGCGTTCTTACATCATGCCTTAGTCACTGCAACATTCTCCTGTTTGACCTTAAATGCAGTCCTGCCTGCTTACCAGCCAATGTGTGTTTGTTAATGATGCTCTTTTCAACCACAAATCTCTGATCTCTGCATTCTCTAAACTGTTTTCCTGTTTACTGCATTGAACAAGAATAACAACAAAAGATCAGTCTCATTTTCAAAGATGTTCATAGCCTAACTGGAGTCCATTCACCCCTTATTTAACATTAGGGTGCTATGTCACCTCCTTAGTACCAGCTTGTCATATACGCAGCCATGCATTTCCATGTTTTCTCCCTTGCCACTGTTCCTGCTTGAGGGACACTCCACAAGCATCCATTTAGTTACCTGTCTGACCTTCCTCACATTCCTCTTATCTATCCTTGTCCCTGACACCTCTAAAATGCAAAATGCAAAATGAAACAATGAAAAAAACCTGTAAATACTTAACAATAATTACATTGCTGAGATCACAATCTATTGTCTGGCCATCAAACAGTATACCTAAATGAACAAACCCCTGAGAACCTAAGACATTGGAAGCACACTACAGAAATGCAGGAATTTCTGTACTGAAGTGATGCAGGTATGTCAAAGCCAGCACTGAGCTGAAGCTCACAACCCTGGATGGCTCAGCTGTCACCTGACAGTTCATGACCTGACTCTGAGCAAGGAGATGCCTTTCTGCAGTGCTCCTCAGGTCCAGGGAGCACAGTGCAGGACCTGCCACGCCAGGGGCCTGTGCAAGGTTTTTGCCCCTGTGGCACAGCATAGCTGGGACAAGCAACACGTGGCAACTGGAAGCTGCCTGCACTGACCTCCTACCACCGCTCTCAGGTATTCCTCCTTGTACTGCTATTCATTTGAGACCTCTCACTAAGATTCAAAGGCTATCTCCATCATTTTTCCAACATATGGAGCACAATGAGATCCCAAATCATGCATTAGGCTTACAGGTATTATCTTAAATCAAATATATTTCCCCAGAAATTCCTTCCAACTGGCTGCTTTGGTTTCAAATTTGTTCTCAGTTTCAAACAATTTTGCCCACTTTTTGCAGATATTCAACAGGGTCACATGAACTTTTTTACATTTTGTTTTGCATGGATTTTGAGGTATTTTAGAATAGCCATGTTTTTCTTTATGCAAATAAAATTGGTACAATTCAGTGCAGAAAGTCTGTGATAATATGAGAAAGTCAGTGGTGTAATATGAGGTTAGGACACGTGTTCAGTTGCATGCTTGGAGAAGAAAAGCACCAGAAATACTCTCCAAAAGAGGATTTTAAAGAAAATACAATCATTCAGAAGCAGCGGTGGAGGGAAATTACTGAGAAATCACCTCAGACAGCACAAGTAACTGCAGCTCTTGGTTAAAATGACAGCTTTCTAAAGTATCATTTCTTAATTAATGGGTTTTGTGCTGTCAAATGTTATGTGCTGAACACAGCACTTACTTGCGTTGTACCAATGAAGAGCTGGCACTTATAGCCAGTGTCAAAATTTCAGTTTCCTAAGAACAGGTATCTAACCACCTTCTAATAGCTATGAGAAATAAGCAGAAATAAGTGCTTTGACAATATTTATCAAACATGAAGGAGAATCAAGCCAGCTATTGGAAAAAGTATCTGCCGGCCAATTATCCCACACTTCAATAGCTACAGTTGGAGAAAGTCAGAGACCTTTGGGGGAACTTTAGCCTCTCACAAAGTTGAAAGAGAAATTCCCAGGGAATTAAGAGCTAGATCTATCAAGGCAGTGACATACTCAGTTTTCAAAGTGGAAAAAGCCAGCTGCTGCATTGCCAAGTGTAAGACCTTCCTCTTTACCCATCCTTATCAAAGTCATCTCCGAGCCAAGTGCAGAACAAAATTCTACAGTCTCTTCTCTAGAAGAAATGGATTTAGTCTTTATACTTAATGCTTGACACTGAAAATAGGGATATCTTGACAGAAGGATTGCTAGTTACCAGGAAAAACAAAAAGGAGATGCTACTGAGATAAACAGATAAAGATAGAACTAAATGGAATTAACACATTTTACATTTATAAAGGGGCACTAAGACCTAACAACAATACCACAAGCTGACAGCCCCCCTGAAGAGAGGAATTAAAATATTCCTGTGTTGTGCAAAGCATTCTCTACACCTGACATGGCCACCTATTTAAATAAATGTTTGCTGATTGTTTAGGAACCTTAGGACAAGGGGAAGAAAAGGTGCCAGACATCCAGTGGAGAAGTAAAGGTCCCAGACAGAGGTGGATGGGACTTATTTTTAATTTCATGTGTAATTTTTCTAAAGCAACAGCCAATAATTTCTTCCAACAGCTTCTCTCACGTATTTTTTTAATGTGTAAATCTCATAGGTAATACATATAGTAAGTTTTGATAAATTATACAAGAAACAACATATGGGCAGAAAATTCTAGAACTTGTTGATAGGAGTTTTCTCATATCTTTCTCAAAAACACCTTGCTTTTTTTTGTTGTTTGCATCTGTAGCTGACTACAACCTCTACTACTGGATGTCTCCTGATACCTATTGTAAGTGTTCACTGACAGAGCTGCAATGAACAAGTAGTCAGAAAGATGGAACACGTATAACTAAATGATCAAAACTTACAGAAGTTTTAGTCCAGGTGCCACACCATACATAACTTCTATGGGTTTTTAATGCTGTTCCATATTTTGTAAAGAAATATAAAAGTCAGATTTGTGACTTCCCTACCATAATAGAGTCTGTAGAAAATACTAAAACACAAAATGCTGAGCCTGCACTATAAAAAGCTTTCCCTAGATCTGCTGGATTCAGAAAAAAAAAAGCCCCCAGCAGAATGCTGCCCTGTTAGCTTCTGAAGACAAGCATAAATCTTCAGAGGATGGAAAGGAAAGTATTATTTGCAGCCCTAAAATGCTGGAGGTGGTGGAAAGGTCTTTGCAGGAGATTAGCTCAGCCTTGGAATGCAGCTGAAACACGTGTCTCAAACAGATGGCTGTAGAAGTGGCCTACAATTTGGTATCAGCAGCTGCGTGTGACACACATGCAGGCTTAAGTGGCTGATAAGAAGTCTGCTACAGCAGGCTCTACCCAACCATGCATGGCTGCACACACTTCGATGATTCAAAACTCAGCTTTTCAGTCTCAAAGTTCAAGATTTTGATCAAGAAACAAAACTCATGCATATGCGGCACTGCACAAGTGAAGTGAGAAAAGCCAGGCTCTGTCCTTCTCAGGGCAGCAGAGGATCACCCCTGCCAACAACAAAATGCTTCTCTGCACCAGAGTCTGCAGAGACAAAAGGTGTCTGCATCACCCCCATTGCTGAGTGTAACATAAAGATAGGAATTTCACTGCCTTAAAATGGCAGAAGTCTAGCAATGAGAATGCAGCAGAAAGTGAGTGTTACTAGAAAACAGTTGTCACCACTGCAAAGGATGTGATTTTGGGGTTTTGTGCAGTGTTAAAACTTTTTCTCCTACTATTTTTCATGTTTTAGTGGAAAATAATTGCTGAATCTCTCAGAAGACTAAAGAATTTATTTACCTATCTAAATTTTACACCTTAAAATTCGAAGACAATAACAAGTTCTAACAACTTTATCAATTGCCCAGATGAAGAAATGGAATGCACCATTCCCAAATTTGTAGATGTTTCTAAATTTAGAGGAGCTGTTACTACAACAGAGGACAGGAACACCATTCAGAGGGACTTGCACATGTTTGAGAAATGGGCCAAAAAAACCTCATAAAGTTCGCCTAGGACAGATACAACGTGCTGCCCTTGGGAGGGTTTAAATTCCTGCAACAGAAAAGGCTGGAAGCCAACTGAAGTTGGGAGTTCTGCAAGGAGGAAGTGAAAAAAAAAAAGAAAAAAGAAAGAAAAAAGGGGAAATTTTTCTGTCCTGGAGGGCAAGCTGGATATGAGTTGGTGGTGAGAGCTTCCAGTGACTGAGTTAACTTGATGCTGGGCCAAATCAGGAGGAGGGTAGCCAGAAGGATAGAGAAGTGATTCAGCCTTTTCTTAAGCACCTGTGAAACCGCAGCAGGAGCAGTGCAGCTGCTTTTGGGCTCTCCAGTACAAAAAAAGAAACCCAAAACCCAAAAATAATATTGATAAACTGGTACAAGCGCCATAAACTGGAGGAAGGCCAGTTAAGACCACTTTGGGGCTGCAGCATACAGAATTCACAGAATGGGTGAGGGAGCCAGGCCAGCCAAAAAGACCTCTGGATGCATTACAAATGCAGCTATCTAAAGGGGGACACAGGGATCAACAAGGCAGACATCTTTGAGAGATGCACAGCAAAAGGACAAGGGTAATCATCAAAGGTTACAGAAAGAGGAAGAAGAAGGAAATGTCACAGTGACCAGGCACTGGGGCAGGTTGTCTCTGTCTTCAGAAATTTTCCAATTGACTGGAGGAGGCCCAGAGCAACCTCATCCAACTTTCAATGCTGCCATGCTTCAAGCAGGACATGGGACCAGATGACCTCAAGAGGACTCAAACCATCTAAAATTTTCCATGATTGTATGATACCGCAGTTCACGGCAGTTTAACTGCTGGAGAGAGTCCAGCGTAGGGCTACAAAGATGATTAAGGGAGTGGAGCATCTCCCTTATGAGGAGCGGCTGAGGGAGCTGGGTCTCTTTAGTTTGCAGAAGAGGAGACTGAGGGGAGACCTCATTCATGTTTATAAATATTTAAAGGGTGAGTGTCACGAGGATGGAGCCAGGCTCTTCTCGGTGACAAACAATGATAAGACAAGGGGGAACGGACACAAACTGGAACACAGGAGGCTCCACTTAAATTTGAGAAGAAACTTCTTCTCAGTGAGGGTGACAGAGCACTGGAACAGGCTGCCCAGAGAGGTTGTGGAGTCTCCTTCTCTGGAGACATTCAAAACCCGCCTGGATGCCTTCCTGTGCAACCTCATCTAGGTGTTCCTGCTCCGGCAGGGGGATTGGACTAGATGATCTTTTGAGGTCCCTTCCAATCCCTAACGTTCTGTGATTCTGTGATTCTGTGATTCACATGTAGAATGTCAATGCTGTGATACACCAAGGACTTGTAGGCAAACACATTTAGAGTTGTGCAAGGTTAGAAAATATGAACTTGTGAAGGAACTTGAGTTGAAATTTGGTTTTGTCCTGAACTGGAGCAATCTAATTCTTAATTCTGAAAAGATGTTATTCTCAGTCTTTCAGAAGTCTTCACTTAAATAACGAGATACAGTGTTATACACAGGCACAAAACTGAAATAATAACATCAACAACAACATCATCACAACAACAATAATAACAACTATATAAATGGTACATAAACTTATTTCAGCAGAGGGTTTTTTCTGTTCCTTGAACAGAAGTTTAAGTGAAATTGCCTTGATTTTCACATTTTAAAACTGTTTAATCTGCTAGTCTGAATTACATTCTTCCAGATATTGCATTACGTATATTGAGAAATGCTAAACAGAGGGCTTCCAAGTTGGAAGGAGATCTTAATTCATGCAATTTGGACTAAGGAGACTAAGAATACTTAAGTATTGCATAAGTAGTGCATCTATCTTCATAAATCACAGATGATAGAAACTTCTGAAAATCACTCCTCAAAAAAAATTCTTCTCTTTTGATTCTATTAACAGCAAAAAGTTTTTTTTTTCCCTTGCAATTATGAAACTGCAGTAATGCCACATTATTCTAGAAAATTTTATGAGCTTACTTGAGAATACAATTGAAATAAGCAAACTTATCTGGTGTACTGTGTGTCCTCTTATGAATCTGATTGTGCATCTAGTAAGATCAGTGGAATCTTTTACATTGATTTTGTGGTTAAGAAAACTCGGACTACTTTACATTAAAGTGAAATTAGTCTTTCAAATCATTTCAATTGATTTCAACCTAAGCTGTTTAGGAATATTTAGGGAGATCATAGGTGTAAAGATTTTAACAAGGTTGAATGGTATTTGCCTGTAAAATAGATGAAAAGTTTGATGTTGAAGACATTTCCAGTAGAGGAAATAATATTTACGAAAACGCTACACCACAAAACACAGGACACAAGTGTCACCTGATTATTCCCAAGTTTAAATACTATGTATATATTAAGTCTGACAAAATAAAAAATAATTTTCCTTCTTATTCAAGAAATACTATAAATGAGTAAATCAGTGGTGAAATAATTCAATATGCTTTCAATGATTGGGTTTTTCTGCATATATTTTCCCAGGCAAACACTGTAAAGTGTCCATTGTTCTTTTCTCTGCAAAAGCAGAAACGCACCTTGCAAAGTTGACTTCTTAAAAACAGCGTCCAGGTAGTCCCAGAATGAATGTAACCTCTAACTAATATGATATACTTAATATTCATGCCCTCCTCCACAGCTGTGCTGATAACAGAATAAGGTTGGGCTGTTGCCAAAATTCACCAACAATTTGTATGTGCTATGTCAGCAACTTCAGGCAAAAGAGTAACTTTTACCACTGAAAACTAACTTTAAACTTGATTTTAAAACCAAACACATCAGTTAACTGACAAGCTTAATTGAGCTCCAAATATATTGGCTGGAAGATACTGCTATTTTGTGTGCTTTTTTATATTTAGATGAAAATATTAAATGCCTCCATAATACAGTTATGCTCTTTAAGCTACTTCATAAATGTAACTTAATAAACTCAGCTTCTCTTCACCATTAATCAGGTCTGTACTAAATTTACCTCATACCAGCCCAGATCTCAGAAGGAAACCAGACATCCTGCTTACAGGGATGCCATTAAAACAGAAGTCTGTTTATGCAGAGTTATTTAGGTTGGTACATGCTTGCCTATGCAGCCCTCACCTTCATGGATGCCTCAAGGCTGTTTATACTGAAGGTCCATGAATGAAAAAAAATACAATTATGATTTTGTATAACTTTTTGGGAAAAAACGGATCCATAAAAACAGGCTTTAACATTTTCCCTTCATGTAGATTATTTTTCAGTCTGCTATTTCTGATTTCATTTTTTTTCTATGTGTTGCTTTTAAAACATTATTTCTGTTTTAAGTATCTGAATCTGCCTCAGCACAGTTTTCATACTACATTGACAGAATAATACAACTGTTCAGACTCAACTACTCAGAAGAAATTAAGTAATAGCTGTTCTTGCTTTCTTATCTTATTCTTTGAGTTCTCTCTTTAATTTTAAGACATCTGTTTCATTTGTCTCTCCAGTTTGTTACTAGCTATTTTTACCACCAGTTTCTTAGCTGCCAGGACATTGTGCTGATGCATATCTACAGCAAATATATTTACTTTTTGGGAGAAAATGAATGACTATATAAGTCCATGTCAACAAGCATTCTTTGAATTAATGAAAACATGCATAATGCTGTTAGATTAAGTCAATTACAGGAACTGACAAATTCCAATATGATTTCATACTGCACAGAGAAAAATTATGTGATTTTTTCTGCCAAATAGCTATTTTACCTCCCCTTATCAGGCACTAGTATCTTCTCCATTCAAATCTTGCTTGTATTGAGGCTTATTGAGTATTTAATATGGCTCAATGCAAAACTGTGAAGACAATCTCAAAACTGATTAATAGTATTTCTGAAATACTGACATTTGTACAATACAAGCACACAGTGTAATTGTATCCATATATTCATAGACAATGAATTTTGGTTTTTTCCTTTCTCACTGTTTTCTTTTTTGACAGGAAGCCCAAAAATGCAATATTTAACTCAAATTAGTCATGAGTATTAAAATCAACAGTAAAAACACTTACTTTTTTAAGCAATAGTATCTATATGCAAAACTAACCTATGATATAAAATGCAAAGTAAATCAGCCAAGTCTGACAAGACAATCAGACACTGAGTCCTGAATTACTCTGTCTGAATTTGAATTACAGCATGGCCAGCCCATTTAGGCTGTTAATACCAAAGATGCTGATTTCTTAATGCCTCCTTAAAACACAACACACATACCAAAAAAGCACATTAATTGAAGCTCAGTTACAGAACTGTGCTAATATTAATAACACTGCCTGCCACATCCTTGTCATTTCATCCCACAAGGGTAGGAACTAAACCAACGGAGTACCCCAAATCCACAGCTGATACAGTTAATCTGAAAAGGAAGGCAAGCATCCCTCGCACTAATTAAAATGCGGGGGGAGGGGGAGGAAAATACCCTGATGATCTGATTCTGTAATCCCACTCCCAGAGGAGAGCATCATCTAGGAACTCTGCAGGATTTTTTTACCTTGCCCCAGATTTAAAGAGTGTCCTATGCAATAACAGCTGCTTCAATTGCTATGAATTCCTAGAAGAAACACTTCTCTTTCATGAAAACAATCCATACAATTTAATGAAAATTATTATCTGAAAGGAGCCAAGGCACTACTACAAAGCAACACCAGGCTCTTGATATTTTTTCCCTGTACTTCTCCTGAGACAAGGCAGGGAGGGTATATGAGCACCTCCAGACTGACCCAAGCTTCCTCTGGGGCTGGGAGCGGGCAGCAGGAGCTATCTGCACCCTCTCCAAATACCTTTTTAGGTGTACAGCGCAACAGAGGTCCAGCAAGGTTCCAGTTGTGATTCTGAGTGAATGCCTGGTATCGCAGCAGGCTGAAAGCTTTCACTCTTGAAAGAGAAAAGTGGTTCCTTTACCACACCACCCAAAGGCATAGTGTAGGTGTGCTTACTGGGACAATCTGGGATGACAAAATTTGGGATGCAGCACCTCACCATTTCTCGGCTTTGAGAAGGCTGAATTTAATTAGAAACTGTTCTTTAAAATAAACACAGGCCACAGCATAGCAACCTTCTCTCCTCTTTAACACTTTCTAAAATTAGCTGTACTTTGTAGGAAGGACTTTAAAATTCTATGCTTATAAAATGGAACAAAACATGAAAGAAATTATGGTAAAAGAAATCTCATGTCAATCTTTGCAGTGGTCTTTAATTAATCGAGGAAATGATACCCCTGAGACTTAATCAGCCTCCAATTTATTTAAAGCATAAATATTAACTGCATTAAAAGCTTTCCTTGTCTGAGACAGAAAATCACTACCATTAAACAGACATTACATATTTGTAGCTTGCTCTCACCATCATTTTTCCTAAGGAATACAAGAAGACATATTCACAATCTGATATATACATACACATGGAAAATACCATGGTACCAACCAAAAGTGTCATTTGATTATGAACTCTCTAAATGTACTACTGTGAACAGGTAATCGTAGATTCTTTACATTTTACAAAGCTGCATAATTTGAAATATTTGGGGCACCCACTGTTGGGAAATATTGCCTGGTTTCTATTTTACACTAACAGCACAGTCTGCCATCTGTGCTGAAGTCCTAGGGTTTACAGAGCGTGAAAAAAAGCCTGCTGTCATAGACCCTAACTTTCCTGCTGCAAGAGAAAAAAACACAGACATTTTAAAAAATAAAAAGGTCAACAATGCTTAGAATTAAATGACCTGGATAATAATGCCGAAGCAGCAAAGATGTTGTCTTGTTTCAGCAGAATTGGTTCCTCAAATAGAAACAAAAAGCTCTCTGAAAAGTTAATTTTGCCATCTCACAAAGGTGTTCTTCCATTGCCAAATGAGCAATGCCTGACTGT
>NW_010198620.1:0-48248 GCF_000695765.1 Mesitornis unicolor | reverse complement strand
AGCAGGAATTTGAAAGGAAGTTGAACAAGTGAGAAAGGGAAAGTCTACTTCTTTTATCTGCTGAGAAAATTCATCCTGGAAAGTTTTCGTATTCTATTCCACCATATTCTATTAGGTGGGACACAATGCTTTGGATTGGGCTGAGCTAAACATGGAGCTAAGGTTCATCTATGTTGTAAGGAGGAGAAAATAGTGGAAATTGTGATGTATTGTAGCAACCAGTGCTGGTGAAAGGTGTCACTGCAAAAAAAAAAGAGTGCTTTGATAGTTGTAGGCATGCAGCAATATACTAATACTTGCTATAAATTAAAATAAGCATGCATTACTTAATGAACTTACCAGTCTGCGGATCTCTCTCTCACATTCCCGCTTTATTCTATTAATCTCATCCTGGTGGGACTGATAAGCCATGCGCAGGTCAGCCGCCTTCATTTTATCTGCCTGCATAATGTTGTTCAAAGCTTCTTCAAGCTGTTTTTTGCCAGATTTCAGCTCCAAGATCTCTTGTTGCAACTTCATCCGTTCCCCATCGAAGGCCTTGCGAGCCTCTTCCTTTGCTTCACTCAGCAGCGCTGTCTTCACTTTGTCAGCCGCCCCGTCCCGCAGCACGTTGACTGTTGACTGCAATCGCTGAATTTCACCATCTTTGATCTTCACCATTCTTGCTACCTCCTGCTCGTGCTGCCGGATTAGAAGCTCCCTGACACTCTGAAGTTCCTTCATTTTCTCTTCGTGGAGCTTGGCTTTCAGTTCAGAAACATAAGCAGTGTGCTTGTGCTGCTCCTGCTCCCTTTCTTGCTTAACCTCTTGGATCTTCTCTCTCAATTTACCCACCTGGAACATCAATATAAAATACTGATTAACAAGTGCTACCACAGTTTTGAAAGTCTTCAATGGAGCTTTGGAAACACATTATTAAAAACTCAGCCTGAATATTCAAAAGCAAAGACTACACATACCTGACTCTTCCATTACCAGTACAGAACTGGAGAACCAGGGCTAGAAAAAGGCCGTGTGTGTGTGCAGAAATCTACTTTGGAGATACGCTACTGGTGACAAGCTCTCACAGTTTTAGGTAACAAAATATCAAGCAGCATCCAATCTAGTTCTCTCCTTACCTCCCTCACCCACTACCCCACACTTCTCCTATCCATAACCACTTCATTGTGCCCTACGAGGAGATGGAAAACAAATCAGAGACAAAAGAGTTCCTGTTTATGCTGCGAAGGAAATCCTAGAAAACGTTCTAGCATGTGAAGGACCATACTTCACGGATGCTCATATTGACATAGATCTTCACATACATCCAATTAATTCATTTCCACAATATCCTTCTATAGCTAAGCAGCACTACCACTGTTTTACAGATGGGATGGCATAGACTGATTTACCTAACTTACACACATACTGTCTTTAGGATTTGAGTCTCAAATTCCTACACCTGAAAGCACTGCTTGACCTAAGATACTTCCTGCTAATCAGATGAGAAAGGATCTTTCTTGAAGGAAGAAAGAGAAGAGATCCTGCCAACAAAGGGGTGCTCTTGTCAGTAGGAAGACGGGGAATAAAAATTAAATTAAAGGGGCAGGGGGGAGGGAAAAAAAAAATTGATTTTTGATTTCTTAATTTCTTTGCTACTTTAACAGAAAAGTCCTCATTAGATAAGGCAAAAGAACTGGTCTTCTGAAAAAACAAGTCTACTCAAGGGGTCTCAGACAGGACACCTCAAAACTGAGTCTGTTGACGGACCCCAGACACGTCAGAAAATATAGGCCAGTGACTCTAAGGGTACTGGGGGGAGTAGGGGAAAGGTCTTATAGCTTATTATAGTAATACCCACTGTGATGAAACCTCATTATAAAATGATGCTCAGCAGGCTGCATGGAAAGCAATGCTTTTTCCCAGTGGGATCAGATATTAATTTAGAATAAAGAAAAAAATAAAAAAAAATAAAAAAAAATGAGAAAGGCTTGCTTCTCTATTACAGTATATCAAAAAGGTGATAATGGATTTCATCATATGTAGTGTCAGTAATATCTTTCTACTATCCCTACCACATTGACTGCCAAAATACAGGCTCTATACATGCACTTCTCATCTAAAGCAGAGGCGGAGATTTCAAGGACTTCTGTTTCAACCTTGAGTGGCAGTACACGCACACATACCAAACAGTGCTTCATGGCAAAAGGAGGCTACCGAGCAGTAGGATGTTAGACACTGTCACAATATTCCCAGACTGCTTGCATCTATGCTACATAAACCTGGGATCTGTAGTCATACAATGCATTTCATTTATGCTAAACTAAGCCAGTATTACAGCTTGCCTCATGTTAGTGCAGAAAGGATGGGAGGTCTCTATTAATATTCATCATTTACTATGATGATGTAATTAAATAAAATTGGGATTTGCATGGTTCTGGATTCTACAGTCAAAACAAAAGTAATGGATTAATTAAAAGCAACAAGACTAGTTCAGGAGAGGTCCAGAAACCTTCATTAACTTGTTTATTGAAAGCAAGTTGGATCCAAACAGGCACTTTTCTATATTTGCTTTAGGAAAAATGGAACATCCTAACTCAAGAGCCTCAGATACATCTCAACCAATGAATTGAAGATTACTATTTATTTTCAGAGTGACCATAAAAATGAGACTGACATGTTACTCATTAAACACACAGCACTGACAGCAGGATTTTCAGCCTGAACTTCACCTGAAGTCTTCAAAGTGCTGGGACAGCAGACTCCCTGTGCCGAAGATGTTATGATCCTGCTTAAACAACTCAAACTTACCCTAGATTTAAACAAAAAATAAAAAGGAAACAGGCTGAAACAGGAGAAGGAAGGAAGGTATCTACATTTTCATGAACGTAATCTAGATACACTGTGGATTAAACTCCAGCTGAGACAGCACTGTAATTACAGCTGTGGAAAAGGTAACAGCTCTGAATCAGACACCATCAAAGGCAGATTTTTATTGCACAGATACTGTTCCTCTGTTCCAGAACTACACAGATAACATATCTTCATGAAGAAATATAGATTTTTATTTTTTTCCTCCCTAAATGGTAATTCTTTGTATTGGAAATTATCTGCAGGAGATATCCATATGTTATTTCTTCTGGTGGAATGACATTTAGTTCCAAACCTATAGTGGATAACACCGGTTTCCAGTGCTTGCATTAGGGTACTCAATTCCACAGGAGACTTTAAGACTCTCCTGTGCCTTCCCATGGTAGGGAGTTGGACTGGATGATCTTTAAAGGCCCCTTCCAACTCAAACCATTCAATGATTCTGAGCCACTTATTTACTTACTTTCTGTCACAAGTCGAGGAGTTTATAGGTAAATTTGCAAATGAATGAACACCTGTTGGTTCTTGCCACTCAAATCTAACAAGCAACATTTAAATGCTTTGCTGCTGTCTGTGACGACACATATTAAACCACTCAGAGTAACTGAATGTTATCATATATCACTACTCATTTTATCTACAGAGTTTCAGCAAGAGCAATGTAAACAGGAAGAATAAGAATCCTTCTAAAACCTCTGGATTTTTACACTGCATCTTAAAAGCCTATCACGCCTCATGAACCAGTAAAAAATATGCATCCTAATTCTTAAGATCTTTAAAAAGTCCTTTTTTTTTTTTTGTCATTGCTTCTTGTCAGACAAAATGGAAAGTTAGATCTGTCTGTCAGGTCTTCCTTCAGAGCCATGAGCTGTCCCTCGTGCACTCCCTTCATCCCAGGCTCCTGCACACTGTGCAGATATGTTCATGTCTGGCTTCCACAGCAACTGACTGAATGAAAATAGTAGTGTGGCATTTCCCCATATGCCTAAGTCTCACTTTCAAAATGAACTTAAACTTTAAAGCAATTTGTCTTTTCTTAATTTCCGGCACTTGAAAGAGTCTCTAGCATTATAGAATCTATATTAAAGAGTCTCTATCTAATTATATAACAGAGTCAGGCAGGATATCAGGGCACCAACAAAACAAGTATTTTCCTAAATTAAATCTTTAATAATTGGTGCACATTGATACAACATTGTTGACAAAGCAGAAGCTAGTTTCTTTGAAAAATAATGCCAAACATCACTGCTTCCTCAGAGTCTCTAGCATTATAGAATCTATATTAAAGAGTCTCTATCTAATTATATAACAGAGTCAGGCAGGATATCAGGGCACCAACAAAACAAGTATTTTCCTAAATTAAATCTTTAATAATTGGTGCACATTGATACAACATTGTTGACAAAGCAGAAGCTAGTTTCTTTGAAAAATAATGCCAAACATCACTGCTTCCTCCCTTTCTTATGTCTGAACAGTGCCTGAAAGGAATTTCTTTAAAACAGTACAATTATATTATCATAAAATCTTTGCATCTGGTGTTGCTTTCTGTGACAAGGTACTTTGGTACTTCAGACATAAATGTAAGTTCAGTTTTATAAACTGGAGTCAATGACATAATTTTAAAATCATGCATTTCCTAAAAGGCAATAACTGATATACCCATACAAGTTTACAAGTGCTACTGAACCACTACCCCTATAAAAATGTTATGGTAAGAACTTACTAAGGACTATATTTTTTTTTCCTCTTGGATTTAAATGCATTTTTTAAATTATTTTAAAAATATTTTATATATATTTTATATTTTATTTGTGGCACAATAGTCAGTCACTTCTGGGGCTGGGAGAATACTGTTCACACAGCTTTTTCCCAAGAACTCAGGTTATACTAGGCAATTTATTGCCAACTGTGAAAAAGACAAGTTACTAGGATGAGGCCAAAAAGCAAAGATGCAACTGTTTTAAAAACCAAATGCAATAGCAACTTCCCTTCAAAAAGAACAAAAGTAGTCCATATGCTTTGCTTTTTTGAAAAAATACATAAACTCTACTCCTATTTAAGCACATTTATAGTGTAATCTAGTGTCCAGCCAACAGCATCCTTTATACTGAAATTTCAGCATGCATTGTATCATGCCATTAAAAATTATTCACTTGGGCAAGACTGTTGTTGTGGACATAAGTAACCAAAGATGCCACTATGCAAAAGGCAGCCCTAACACTGGCCCCATTTTTAGCAACATAATAGCTAAATATTAAGAGTAGGGAACATATTTGTAGTAACGACCCAAGATACAAGGCACTTGCCATGATTTATAGAGTTTAGCCTAGATTTTAGCTTCTCCAACAACTAAGAACAAACATGAAGTTTTTTGTTTGTTTGTTTTTGAGTTGGTTTTCTTGTCTGTGTTAAGTAGCAAGCTTCCTTTCCTAACAAAGTTCTGTATTTGCCTCTCTCTCCCCTGGCCCATTCCTCATGAATTCCAAGAAGGAAATAATTGAACATCTAACACTTCCACAATGCTTCGAACAATGCAGTTCCAAATTCAAAAGCTCAGTTATGCCATGGGTTATACAGAACAATGGACCCAGCACTGCAGATGTGGCCTCACCAGTGCTGAGCAGAGCGGAAGGATCACTTCCCTCAACCTGCTGCCGACACTTCCTAATGCAGTCCAGGATACCATCAGCTTCCTTGCTGCAAGAGCACATTGTTGACTCATGTTCAAATACATTTTTTCATCACTGCAGACACACGCTGAGCAGTTTCATACACTCTAGTTTAACTCCACAGGGATTCTCCCATCACCAGAACAATTCCCCAATACTTTTTCACATTCAAAAGCAGCGTCACATAGTCTAACATGAACTGATACTCTAAAGAAAAAGAACATATTCAGCAGCATTTTTAATGTTTCTCTTAAAAAAAAAAAAGAGATGATACCCTAACTGTAATTAAAAGGACAAGAAATTTAATAAAAGTTGGCAAATTATCTATTGTACTGTGTGACTAAGTATGGCTTCAGTGAAATGCAGCAACATCTACAGCGGTATCTTGAAAATTTTGCTCTGTGCAATGGAGTAGAGCAATCTGAGTAGACCTGAATAGAAACAGCAGCAGTAACCAATGTGCCCCCAAACACAAAAAACACACTTTGGCCACCATATCAGAGACTATTCAGCCAGTCTGGGGACACCAGGTTTGGGTTGGAAAAGATACTAAATACAATCTATTTCCAACCCCCCTGCCACGGGCAGGGACAGCTCCCACCAGACCAGGTTGCCCAAAGCCCTGTCCAACCTGGCCTTGAACACTTGCAGGGAGGGGGCACCCACAGCTTCCCTGGGCAACCTGTGCCAGTGCCTCACCACCCTCATAGTGAAGAATTTCTTTCTAATGTCCAATCTAAATCTATTCACTTCCAGTTTGAAGCCATTCCCCCTTGCCTTTTCACTACCTGCCCTTCTAAAAAGTCCGTCCCTAGCTTTCTTGTAGGCCCCCTTCAGATATTGGAAGGCTGCAATAAGATCTCCCTAGAGTCTTTAGTCCAGGCTGAACAGCCCCAAGTCTCTCAGCCTGTCCTCATAGCAGAGGTGCTCCAGCACATTCACTCATTTATTAATTTTGAATTCTGTGAAGTAGTACTGCTGCAGTTCTTCTCAGTAACTTTGGACTTACTGCCCAATGTTTGACAGATGCTCCAAATTCTCTCGTTTCAGTGATTTTGTTAAGTATTGAGAATTTACATTTACATACCAAGCATTGAAAATAGCTGAATTCAAATGCGCTTCAACTTCTGTCACAAAACAACCTACGCAAAGGGATGTGCCAGTAGCAGGAGGAGTAACTATATATGGTTTTACCTATACTTCATTCATTTCCCTGCTCCAAGACAGTCGCCATATTTAATTCCCAATTACAATACTCTAGTGCCTCCTTACTATTCAGTACACTCCTTATAGCTTAGTAAGTAAACCAGCTCATTTCTTTTTCCATACACAGCAGATGGGAACAACATTCATTTATATATATATTCAGTATGCTTGGATTTTCAAATCAACAGCTGTATTTAGAGTTCTTCTATACATACAGGCCATAAATCTTTTCCATACAACTTTTTAAATCCCCAGTAAATAAAGCTGTTTTGACAGTATGACATGCTATCTTTTTTTTTTAATTCCACATATTTAAAATAGATTCTTTTCAACTTACACAGAATCACTGTTACACACAGATTCAACATCTGACATGAAAGCTCAAAAAAATTATGAGAAATCTGGGAAAAACATGAGAACTTACAAAAACAATCTATAAAGTTGTGAGGTAGCACAGTGGCAACTGAGTTGACACATCTCATTTATCCTAACTCCTTGATGTGCTGCGATTTCAACTCTACAAATGTACAGTCACAACTAGAATATGGATATTTAAAAGCGATAGCAGAACTCAGTGAGCATGGAGCAATACTACTTTTTGTCATCAAGAACAAAATACTACCTGAAGTGTTGGAAGACCATCTTCTAATGTTTGGTAACCATCTCAGTAGGAATATGCTTTTGTAATACTTGCATACTTTGTAACACTTGCAATACTTTTTTGTAATACTTGCTCCTAACTATTCATGGATCCCAGCATAGGCACTTAGAAAGCTGATTCACATTTTCCTGGCCGATTACGAAACCACATTCATTCACTGTGGCTCCCTGTGCTTATAGCACTGGACTTCAAGGTTCTGTTAGAGCGAGTCCTGCCTCCATTCATGTCAAAATAAGTACAATTTTTGTGCTTTGGTCAACTGTGTTGCTTGATACCCAAATTTTGGATGTCTTCCAATCAAACACTTCCACTAGCAGAGAGAAGGCAGTATGTGAGCTCATGTTCAGTTCATGCACTACCTTCTGCAGGCTCACCATAGATGGCAACAAACCTACAATGCCAGGAGGACATGCTACATATCGACAGGCCGCCCAAACACATCAAACAAGTGTTCCCAAAACAAAAGGCAGTAAAAGGGAGCTAAGGCAGGGCTACAACTTTTGCTTTGCCCCTTTGGCTACATAAATGAATCCAGCTGCTTGTATACCAGAGGCCCAAAACACCCCCAGCAAGATCCACAATGATGCATATATAAAGAACTGCAAACCCATCAATTTTGGATCAGATATCGCATAAGTACATGGGGAAACAATTTTACAGGAGAAATTCCTTTAAATGGTTCATCAACAAATGAAAAAAATTAACTGGGAAAATATGCACAAAGTTTTGGACATCTCTTGCATGAAATTTTATTTCAAATAATATATTTTGTAGGCAGAATCATATTAAGACTAATTTCCATTTGTGATGTCTCACATCAATTAGAAGGTTCTTCCTCAGAAAAATCATTAATATAGGCATATATGTGAGGGATAACATAGTGTAGGAGAATTCAATTAAATGAATTGGCCTCATGAGAATTTGTTACCTTTACTAACACAGTTTAAGTCCCACAGGCCACAAACTTGTCTCTCTACTAGCTTCAATACATTCCCTCTTACCTCTGTGCCAATAAATCCATTTAATTTATTTAGAATTCTCTAGGAACAGTGTTTTTACTTTTCTGATACCAACCCATAATTTCTGTTGGTTTTGTTACTCATTTTTAAGCTACAGTCTAAAGAGGAAAATCTCTGTGGCTTTAATTTACTTATCTTGTCAGTCAAGACACAGAGAGCAGGCTGTTGGTGGGAAATAAACTACATGCTTCAACTCTGGTTAAAAGATTCAGAGCAGATACGGCAGCAAAGATGGGGAAAAAAAGGCTTACAGACCTCTTCCCCCCCATCCTCCCAGAAATGCACTCCAACATACTGCAGAATTCACTACAGACTGCACTGTATATTTAGTAGGATTTTAGAGTGCTCTGGCTGTAATTTCATCTTTTGTATTCACCTACACATTACATACATGAGCTCACTCATTTCTCTGCACACATATGTGCACAATACACAGATATATCTCCTATAACAACCTCAATACTCCAGAAAATATGAAATTCTCAAACTGTAGAAAAATGAACAGCTAACCAAACTGAAGCAACTCTTTACCAGGCTGGTTAGAGATAAATAAGTAGGTGAGTTATAGAAAACGTTCCTATGTTTGTCATGGTTGTGTGGCTACACTTTATCCTTAGTTGAATCAGAGTTAAACTTGACATGATTACAGGTAATGCATCAAACTTGGAAGCATACCAAAACTAAACTCTTCTTAGGGTTTGTGTAATTTTTTTATAGATTTATTTTTAGAATCTGAGTAATTTAAACATTCAAAATTAATTCATTCTTCTGTCCAAAGTATAAGAGAACTTTATTATTATGTGCTCTTTTTAATGCAATTAAAAGATGATAACAAAATTCTCACCTGTATTTCTACATAAAAAGTGATACAGAATAAAGTAGGAAATTAGACAAAATAGCTAAAAAGAAAAATCCACTAACGTAAATGTAACATACCATCAGCTCATAGGTCTCTTTCCAAACAGAAGTGCTGAGATACTAAAAATGACAGTGAAATAATACAATTTATTATCTGGTAAATTCAATTTTAGAGGGTATTAACCACTAGAAAAATTCATGGTGTGTGTTTGTAAGGTGCACATGTGGTTTGTGCCACTCTTGTTTTATAATTTATTCTCATTAAATCAAAAAGAGAAGGAGAAGTTGAATGAAGAAGTGAATAGCAAAAAAACCTGACTTCTCTGTTCTGTCATCAATACTGCTGACCCATAAGAGGTACAACTTTTTGTTTTAGTCTGCAAAGAAGAAAAATTTCCAAGGCAACACAAATTTAGTTAGCTGATATATACTGAACCTATTGTATTGGGAACAAGAAGACTTTCTACAGGTACATCAGTGATAAAAGGAAGGTTAGGGAAGAAGTGAGTCTTCTCCAGAAGGAAGATGGAGAACTGGTCACAAGGGATATGGAGAAGGCTGAGGTGCTGAATGACTTCTTTGCCTCGGTCTTCACTGGAAAGGGCTCTAGCCCATTTGAAGCTGAGTATCGCACAAGGCTGAAACTAGAATGTTATTATTCAGGTGTTCCAAACTTTACAGAGATATAAAGAAACAAGGCCAGAACAAAGCTATGTTACATAAAGTGAACACATATTTTCATTGCATACTTGTTGTGCCAGTGAATCCTTGAGACTCTTGCAATTACAGTATCACCAAACACAGATAAATCCATCTCTACATGGAGTCACCTCCAGGACTGACTTGTGCAAAGTCAAATGCACTAATTGAGATTAATAAACTAATAGAATAGAAATAAACTTATTGGCTTGTCCAGCTTTTAAGCTACTACATAGATACATAAAAGTAAATGCTATGTAAAAAAAATATATATATACTTCATGAATGAACAATTTCTCCTAGGTGATCTCTTGACTACTCAAATATCTGTTGAACATGTGCTAGATAAACAAATATTAATGGATCTGTTCCACTAGCAATTGGATGTATCTTTGAACAGCTCAGAGCAACGGCACATATAACCTCAGCAAAACAAATCAGGACCCCTACACAGATGATTTCCAGTTAATTTACATTCTCCATAGACATTTAAACTGGCATGCTTTGAACATGGTGCTGATGTTGGACTTTGAAGACACTTCTTTTTACAACATACAGTTTTCAGTGCTAAGATCAAACACAAAACTCTCTTGTTGCCTTTAAGTCACACTAAGCTACTGCCATGTGTATTGCTGTGACTGCAAATTTCAGTGACTGGATGTTCGGGGATATTTACTTCCTTTTGCACATTATTTAAATTAGTCAGCACCAACTACAGGTCACCAGTGATTCTTCGGATTTCACTTTACCATATGTTTTTCTTTTAAGGCTAATGGTTTTAGTAACAAATTAGTTTGAGATTCAAGCTCTGCTGGTTTCTAGCAGTGCTATTGTTAAGAAGAATGATCGCAAAATAGACAAATACCTTGCTTTTTTCTTGCTGAAATTCTATCTGGATGTTGGTTAGTTTAGTTCGTAGCTCCTCATTAGCAGCTTGCAGGGCTTCAATCTCCATGTCAGGCTTCTCTCCCTTGGCACGGCTTTTCTTTGACATAATTGTTTTTGAAGTTTAAAATAATTTTTTTGCTCCACACTGAGCTATCAGCTAGTGTCTTCTGCTTTTAGCATTTAAGAGTCACGTAGTGTTCAACAAAACCTTTGACACAAATTTCTGCCATCATGGGAGCAGTCTCTCGTGCCCTGGAAGAAACAAAGTAGTGGGAATAGAATTAGGCTACAGCATTGAGCAGAGTCAAACATCAGACTTAACATCCAGTTTTAAAGCACACTGAACCTCCTTGTAGTATATAATACCATATTGCATAGTGTACTTAACTTTGAAAGAAATAGACCAGAAGAAGTTACACAATATTTCAACATCTTAGCTAAACCCTATCAACTGTAATCTGATAGATTACAGAAATAAGACTTTTTACAGTTATGACGAACATAACATATAAACATAAATCATATCTTATTCAAGACCTCACTTGGTCCATGCTCAGGATTCCCAAGAGGCACTGGGAAAACCAAGAATTAACTGAGGCCGCTGGTGTTCCAGTGGGAATAGTTTATTTCCTGTAAGAAGAAGAAAGCACTTCTCACCTTAATGTATCTACTATAATGTATTATTTATAATTGTCATCAAGTCTCACAACATCAGGCTATACAGAAAAGGTATTGCAATACTGGAAAAACATTTTAAAATTACTTCTTAAAAATATCATAAACTGCTTATGTTCAGGGCTGAAGCTGTTTGAAATGCCCTAATCAAAACATGAAGGTATTAAACGTCATCTTCATTCCTCAGCATGCCTCTAATCTTAAAACATACTCAATTATTTAAATAATCTTTATGTAATATTCAAGGAGAATATCAGTAGCAGATGAAGAACCCTAATTCCAATAATTAGGAAATCCCACAATTAGTAGTTACAGAAGCTTAATCTGTGGGGTTTTTTTCCCTCTCTGCTCTCCTTCAAGACTAATCTGGTGCTCCATGAGAACTAACTGAGCAACAAGTGCTCTCAATGCTGAATTAGTGTCCAAACCCACATCCTCTGCTCATTTTAAATATCCACATAATTTTCATCATTAAATTGCCAACAAAGCAGAGAGGTTTGTGCTTTTGTTATTGAACTACATTCCTCAAGTATTTTATCTCCAAGAAAATTGCTACGAAATTGCCTTCAAGCAATAAGTTGTTCTTTCCAACCTACTTCTCCCTGGGAGTTATTTTAGAAATTGTATTAGAATGAAAATCACATGCATTCCTTAGCACAAACTGTCTAAAGGGTTAAGAGCAATACCTCAGATGTATACAGACAAACACCATTTGGTGAGCTGAACTAAACACATCAGTTTTACTCTCCTTTTTAACGACTGGTAAACAGAAACCAAGGAGTTAAGTATTGGGCTCAAAATGACAAGTCAAGTCAGATGAAATGTGAATAGAACTCAGGACATCAAGTCTCAGTCTGACAATACTCCCACGGAGTTCTTTCATTTATAGAAAGCAAAAAAGACCAACCATACCAATTATTTGCTAAAGTAACTGAAGTGAAATCATTGTTTTGTTTTGTAATATCAGCTGCCCTTCCTTCCAATCTTAATAATCTATCGATCTATCCTATGCAATAAAATTTGTTTCTTAAAATCATTATAGTAATTATTTTTAATACATAATTTATAAAAAAATAGGAAATTTAGTTAGATTTTAATTTTACTTATGTATCAAACTTTCCTTACAAAACAAACACTGGTGCTTCTCAGATTTTACACATAATTGTTGATTCATGAAAAATAAATTAGCAATACTCTTACAGTAACTTGAAACAAAGAACTCTTCAGTGAGTAGAAGAAACTTGAGGAATTGAAGGAATTTCATGCTATTAATTTATGGATGCTAAAGACTAAAACTAAAGACTATTTAATCCATTTATTTCATCCAAAATCTTTAACTTCATGGAAAATATGAATTCTAAATCAGTTGCTCGTGTTACTTCCCTTATCAATTTGTAAAGAAAATCTAAAATAACATAGATGTGCAAATCCAGTCTATAATGATTCCATAACATTCACAGTGGTGGAAGGGGAAATGAATTGTTACTTATCTCAGAGGATATCTGGAGTGTTCAGATACTATCAAGGAATTATTCCTGAAATTCTTACTAAAACAAAATTCCCGATGAAACCAGATTGTGCATGATTTAATCTAGTAGGCAATTAACTAAGTTAAGGAAGCCAAAAACATCCCTTACTGGCCTAGCTATATTAACTTTAATCTCATTAGATTCCTTCGTCACCCCAATCTCAATTAGAGTTTGGAATAAAGAACATTTAAGTAATAAATGTGTGTGCTTCTCCAGCAGTAAAACAAAAAAGTGAGATAACTGTGCTTGATGTGGATTCACATGACACCCAGAGAACTGAAAAAGAGATCTGAAATGTCGAGTGTTTTGAAATTACCATATATATTTTGTTCAGTAACAATAATCTCTCCTGACTGTGCCATTTTCCCAAGCATATTATGAAGATATTAGGCCATTCAATATGGACATCTAAACTTATATTTATACACTTCAGCAGAAGGCCTGGTCATGCAAAATTCCCAGTAACTGCAGAGTTTATATTTTATCTGTCACCAACATTGAAACCCTGTCCTACAGGTCAAACAGGTCCTGTCCTACAGGTCCTGTCAAACTCAGGTCTTGCAGTAAGGTACCAGAATAATGCTGTTGTCTACCTTTGAAAATGTTGGGGTCTAAATACAATACGCATTACTTAAAGCTGTTCAAATTACATTTAGCACTTAAATTAGCTTTTAAAATAAAGAGTTCAACATTACTCTTTGAAGTACTCTGTAGAGCTTTGAAAAATGGGAATCTCAAAACATCGTTCTTAATCTTTTTCCTATAACTTGCCAAATGTTAAATATTGTACCTTCCAGCTAAAATAAAAGCTTAGACCCAGAACCTGAATAAAATCACTCTCTTCTCTTACAGGCATTAAAAGAAGAAAAAAGGGGAAAAAAAAGAACACAACACAAAACCCAAACAACCACCACCACCAAAACCCACACCAAAACAACTCATCAACCTGCATTGGTAGGCATAGAAACATTTCCATTTTTACTCTTCCCTAGATACATCTTCCAGCATATCTATTTCAAAAGCAGGAACTATGGCAACTCAAAGCCTCTCTATACACCCAGAGAGGCACAAAGCCCAGACACACAAAGGCTACAGCAAAAGAGCATGCATCCTTATTCCTGAATGAAAGGATCAGAACCAGTAAGTGTCCAGATTCCCTTCTAGTTGACTACCCACATTCACTGTTTGGATAAAGGTCAGAATTAAAAAAAAACAACAAAACCTAAACTTGTAAACACAGTTAAAGAAAAAAAAAAGGAAAAAAATTCCTACTCTCACAAAATTTGACTTTACTGACTTTACAGAAGCTTCAATCAACAACCTATTTATTAATTCACTATATGTCAGTTGAGAGGCAAGTTCATGAAGCCACCACAACACACCCCCACAATCACTCCATAAATAAAAAAAAGCTACTTCCTGCACTGCGAGTTCTACATACTTATTGCAAACCTTAAGATTATTTGAATATATTCTATATTTTTCAGAAAAAAAAAGATAGGAAAGAGTAATGGATTCTAAATCACAAGTCACATTCTCAGCAGTCTCTGGAACATACCAAATGTCTTATTTGACAGGTATAGGGGCATTTGTAATTCAAGATAAAGAACAACAAGAAAAGAAATAAATTGACTGGATTTGAAGCAACTGTTCAGCTGTTTGGGGTCTGGCACATAAGAGATCGAAATATTGAACACAATTAACAAATTATTATTCTACTTGTGTTAGACCTTTTGGGAAATCCATTAAATTTCTAAGGTACCTAGGAAACCAATCAGCTGAACAATGCTCCAATCAACTTCCAATCATTCTTTTATTTGCTTTACAGATTTAAAGGATGTACTTTATCTCAATCTCTTGGTTTTAGCAAGAAAGGCCTAGAACTAAGTCATGAATTGATGTATGATGCTTCTAGATATTAAATATCAATAAAACATAACAGTAAAAAAAAATTCTTGAAAAAAAGTGCAACATCAAATAATTTTTATTAGATAAGTGCAAGAAAAGAAGGAACTTCATAGTTTCTGGTGAAAAACAACTCCATTTAAAGAAATGCAAGTCTTTAAACATGATTCTGTATTGAATACACAAAAATAAGAGGAAGGTTATATCTTTAGAGTCTTACAGTAATAAACAGTAACCAACAGGAATATTAAGTACAGTCATAAACTTAAATAAGAAATATAACATGGGGAAAAAAATAACTAAATGGTTTCATCCAAAATTCAGCAGTCCAGTCGTGATTCAGCATCTCAACTCAGGTGCTGTTGATGGACTGGTTAATGGAGATGTTTATCAGGAGAGTAAAGGTCCAACAGTCTCCTATGCTGCCATATCCCAAGTAGATCGACTGCAGTCAAGGGTTAGGGAGCATTCATAAGTGGAAAGAGGAGGAAAAGGAGAGCCTGGAACAACTTGATGTATAGTCAGAAAAGTAGGTAGGATGGAAAGAGAAAGCTTGAACAAAGCTATTAAACATCAACATGTTTTTGGAAGGTGAAGTTTTTAATGAGTCATATTAGCTGAAATGAAGAAAAACACAGGTACCAAAAAACCCCCAAACTTCTTCATCTAGACACTTTGTTTCCATGTAAATAGTGCTTTTTTATTTTACTTCAAGCTTTCTCTTATAATACTGCAGAGCCGACTACGTGCTACCCATAACTCTTACTATGCTTGTGAACATGAGATGTAAGTATATTCTTAGTACAGCACATTTCTAAATATTCGAGAATTTTAAAATAAATTTCATTACCCTAGCAGCTGTCAATAGTAAATGCAGTGGACACAGGTACAATGTCACTTCAGAAGAAACTGTCAGATTACCTATGTTATAGTTTAAAAATGAGTCCTAATCAACCAGTGACCGTATGGAAAAGACAGCATTCATAGCTCTCAGTGCCCAAGGCACATTTCTCACAAGGTTCAGATGACCTACATTTCCTGCTTCAATTCTCAGTTCTATGTAATAAAACATGACTGAATGGATAAAAGCAAAAACATCTCCACGGGATGTAAAATAATACTTTTCCCAGCCAAAAAAATATTAAATACAAATTACCAGAATAATTTTCTAAGTATATTGTAGACTAGTCACATTTTAGATACCCATTCGTTAGCTACCTATGCAGACAGATGTATTTCTGTAACAGTAGAGCTTTTGAAGGTTATTTTAAACCCTATCTCACTTAGGAAAATGCAGTTTCCTTTCAGTGAGAACACTTTTGTAAGCCCACTTGTGACTTTCTGGGTGAATAAAAACAAAAACAGCTTTATTGTTAACTAACAAATCCACATTCATTTTTGTGGATTCACAGTGTATCGTCCTGAGCCATTCTTGCTTTAATAACAAAATATCTATAGGTCCAAACTATACGGAAAGCTCTAAGTATCTTAAACTGTTGTTTTGCTGAAAGAGCTCATAGTAACGTAATTTTGTTGAGCACAGCAGAACAGAGGTGTCTTCTTTGCTTTGTAGAGATCCCAGTGTAGCATGAGTTAGGCTCTTATGACACCTCCCTCAGTAGGTTCCATAGCAGGTGATACCCTGCCGATGAGCATAGTACTTGTAAGTCAGGCAGCTCTTTTGTCAAGGATAGTAATTGCTTCCATTACTTTTTCCAATGGCACCTTGGGAAAGGTGATCTGTTAAGATTCTGTATCTCCACAGTATTTCAGAAAATGCTCACTGCCCCCAGGAATCAGTACCCAAGTTTTAACAGCCCATCACTCATCACTGCCTTCTAGGTCCTCAGGAAGCAGTTAAAAGAACCAGAGCCCAGCAAGTTTCAGAATGAATTGCACCAATGTATTCATTTTCCCTTCAGTTAATTGGTTGTCTGTGTTATGCAAAACACATGCAACTAAAATTTGTTACCAAGCCACTGCATACCACAAAAAAAAAATAAATTATCCAAGTATAGCAAACTAATTTAAATCCTATACACACCCTCAAACATGTGTACCTACTACAGACAACCATATAACACTGAATAATTATTTTTGACTGGAACTACTGCAGGCCATTGGATAGCATCCAGTACATTAATGGCCTAATTCCAGTCAAAGGACATTAAGCAGCCCATCAAAAAAAAAAAACCACAACAAAAAACAAACCCCAAAAACCCCAAAACTTAGGAAAAAAAAAATCTAGCTCTTCATTTACAAGAAATCATCACAAGCTAATATGCAGTAAAAGGGAATGTTTGAGCTTTAGAGGACAAGGCAGAGGGAAGGGAAGGAATCACAAATGCATTTAGTCGGGAAGATTAACTAGAATTTTTTTATTTTTTTTTTTTAAATCTGTGTTAATGCTATTTACAGAAGGGACATTACCTTCAATAATCCTTGCAAGCCATTTAGAAGAGGAACCACAGAATAGTTACATGATGGAGGATTTAAAAGAACAACAGGTTTCTGATTTTGTGGATTATTTTGGAGGGCAACTGAAGGACCAGTTCAAAAAAGTAACTTCAAATGAACTACTTACTGTCACTACAGAGAATTATCACTGCCATTCCATTGACAACAGCAGAAACGCAATCTTTTGGGTGCAAAAATGCTAACCTCAGATACAAGATCCCTGTCTGATATCCTGATATTGACCATCTCCTCAAATCGCTACAGCTGCTCAGGTCCAAGTTCCTGGAAGAGCAGAGAACAATCAAAAATAGCCAATTTACATCATGGGATGGGAACTAAAAGAAGAGGCAAATACGCACAACCAGTGTGTTTGCACATCACCACAGTTTGTTTGGAGACATCTTTGTAACACCCATAGTGCAGTACAGCTGCTTTACAAACAATATCGCATAGTCTTCATGCAGAAAAGTGGTGGAAAGCATTGACTCCCCTACAGACCCCTAGGAGAGGGAGCAAACCAGATCTTCCTCAAATCACTGCTGCCCTGTACCCCTCTCAGCTCTGCTGGCCCTTCAATGCCCTCCGCAGACACTCCCTGCAACTTCCTTTCTGTACTACACACCTCTACCTACTAGGAGCTACTAAAAGCTTGACCTGAATCCCATCTCAAAAAGCTCTGAGCTTGATCCCTGGCCTTTAGAGTAAATACAAAATACTAACTGGCCTCAAATAATGATTTTTTTTAAAAAATATTTACCCAATTTCACTTGTAGCACTGCTTTGTGGATTAATCATTAAAATCACACTACTAACCATACTAAAAGACAAACTGCCACAAACAGCAGTCCTGTGACACATATAAAATAAAAAAAGACAGTAGCACAAAAAGGCAAAGATTGAATGTCTCTAAAAATAATAAAACAAAACCCTCCCTCCACAATCTTCCAAACTTGGGTCCGTTACAGAGTTAGAGCCCTTGAGGGCACTGGGTTGACTGTAACCCCAGAGATGCAGCTTCAGGCAGAGCTCCTATCATGGTCTATGAGCCAGCTCCTGGATAATTATAATAATAAATAATAATAATCATTATTATTATTATTATTTTTTCTTATGGGCAACACGCTGGGCTATGGCTTGATGGATTTTGATTCTTTGTATGACCTTGAACAAATCAATCTCTCAGTAAAATAGGTAGTACACTTGCCTACTTCAGAAATCTATTCTGAGGAAAATAACAAAATACGAGACACTGAATAGCAATTATAAGAAATGGTGCTTATGAGAATCTTAGCAAGAGTTGATAATTGTTAGTTGGCAGGAACCATCAAATTTAGTGTCTCACAAAACTGCAATTCTCTCACAAGATCTGTTAACTTTCTCATAGCAGTGCTCTAATAATCAGCCAACTAACACCGTCATTTCAAGTACTGGTATTTGAGTGACGGTGCACTGGAGTGAACGGGTTAAACCCCTCTGGTTCTGTAGCACAGACTGATGGAGCAGCACCACCTGGGATAAAATATTTAAACTGGATATTTCGGCCAGACAAAAGCTTCTTTCCTCTCTCAGTTCCCAAAAGAAGCAGTGCAGCAGCTTAAACCTACAGCCAGTAAAATGCACAGCCAGATACTAACACAGCAAGGGCCTGGAGGCAAACTTTCATTTCTTACTCAGCTTTAACAGGACAGAGGCAAGCATGACAAAGCACAAGAAAATCACAGAAGAGAAACTTTGTGAACTAAAGACTTTCTTTGCATAACTATCCTCTAATATCCACAAACTGAAAATGCTTTGCCACCGTGAGAAGATTACCAATAAAACACCCTTCTGGTAACTGCCAGCAAGTTTGATTCAAGCCATGCCAGGCTTTTTGGAAAGGTTGTTGGCAAGTTAGCCACCAGAAATAAAAATGTGCTTTCTGAAGATGCTGAGTTGAATGTGGTGGGCATGAACACTTGCAGAAAATACTTTTATATAGATATGTGTATCAAAAATAATAATTTTAAGGATAGGATCTCTCAAAATCCTGAGAAACAAGCAAACAAAAAAAAAGGATAAATTCAGCTATAATTACGCTTTACGAAAGAGTGACAGGCAATTAGAAACCAAAACCTCAGAATACAGAATACAGAATACAAAACCTCAGAATTACTGCGACAACCACTGCAGCCTATGAGACTGACTGCTACAGAGATTAGACTGTCCCAAAGTATTCAGATAAAAGCTGAAAGTTACACAAATCAAGATTTAGTTGCTATCTGCATACACTGCCCTTGCACAGGAAAGGGAAAATGCTGAAATGCTGCCTGTTTCAGTAAGCACTGTGAAAACTTGGAGCTCTTAAGTGTCACCATGTTCTTACCCCCAAGGAATATCAATTCAAATGGATATGCTACAACTTACTATTTTTTTAGCAGTAAAAATCTGGAAACATCAAATTATAAAGATCTTCACTAACACTTCCTAAACATTGTAAGGTATTAAAGATAGGAAATTACTAAATATTATTTGAGATATGCAGGTCTTCACCAGTAAATAACTAGGTAATGCATTTCCTTTCACTGTCCTGACTAGAAAGTCCGCTTTAAAATCTCTGATTGTTGGAAGCTAATTGAAATGCTCAGATACTCTCCACCTCCCTTCTACTACCACATTTCTCTTTTTTTTCTTGGATTGCAATAACATGCAGCACAGCTGGAAACTGCTCTCCACCAGCAACATCCCTCCTGCTCCCCCTCTTTCATTGATTTTCAGTAACTTTAAAAATTCATTCATATATAGATCACTAAATGTAAGGAAGGGGAAATATAAAATTATGCTTGTGCACGAAACTGCTACAACCGCACTCTTGCAAGCGGCTTAACACAAGTTCTTTCACTTAAGAAAGATGGGAAGTCGGCTTTCCACAGTTTCCTGAAAAGCACAGAAATCTTAAACCACCAGTGTTGAACAGCTGGAATAAAGCCCAACTGATCCCAAAGGTAAAGCAATACCAGGGTAAATCTCTGAAGAATAGTAAAATATTAGAATTCTTCTGCATCCCTTTCTAACTTGTCTGAAACAGCCAGAAGACAATAAAGTATTTCCAATAATGAAATGCAGGCTCTTCAATAAAGCAATAGAAACGTCTCTGCTACAGCCTGGACCCTTGTCATTTCCACGTCAGTATATTCCCTCGCCTGGTTCCCCTTTGCATTTCTTAATTTTAAGGTAGATTTCACAAAAGTCAACTAGAATTTATTTCTCTTCCAAAACTTTTACTTTGGTTTTAACAGCAAGAAGTTGCTCACGTGCTAGTAGGGTTGTGCAAAGATGCTTATCAAGCCTGCACAGCACTGTGTTCAGGGGCTACCAACTAATCAGTTAAACTTTTCTCCTATCCAAATGATTTAATTAATTCTGATCCCCTCCGCCCCTCAACATTTTCCATCTTGGCCACCTTGAAAACACAGCACACCTACCAAACCCATCATTTTGTCTACATAGGAATCCCTCCACGACATACAAGTCTGCTGCACTTTAACAAACTTGAACTGTCAGCTTCTCTTATCCCCCTTTCCTAAAATGTAAACAGAGAAAAGTCTTCCTGGATCATGAGCCAGTACCGTCTCCAGGGCAGGGCACTGTAATGGTACACATGATAAATTTTCAATAGCCAGTAAAGCTTCTGGTTTCAATAATACAGTAGTTTTTCCAGACAACAAATGCTTAATACATCTGTTCGTTAGTTTGGATACAATCTCTAAACAGTGGCTCAACTTCAAAAAATAGTTTAGGTAAGAAGAATAACAGAGATTCAATCAGTGAAGTAAGTTTCAGACTTCAGAGCTAACAAAATGTATTTCTTCAAAACCAAAATACAGAAAGAAAATGAAACAGAGCTTAAGAGAACACCTGAAAATGACACAATCTAGTATCCCATGACAATAATGTATTTTCAAATTAACATATTTGATAAGCAACCAATTTTTCAGCACAAATCAGAACTCTCTTTGTTGATTTGGCAGTCATGAAGTACATTTATGCTACTCGGCTCCATCCAGACCCAAAAGAGAGTATTCACTGGAAAGTGGGTTTTGTCTTCATTTGGTGATTCGTATTTGCTAGCTGGCATTGCTGGGCTGATGATCTGTTTCAGTTTCTATACTCACACATAGGGTCCTCTGTGACATTCATTCCTCCCCATATTTTGCTTTCCTCATTTCTATTTCCTGCTGTAACCAACACACACAAAAGCTACTAACATATTTTTGAATAGGAAATGTTAATAAACTTGATTCCACCAAATATCTTCACATCTGAAGTAACTTCTCAACCAAACTTTAGGCAGACTTTCTAGTTTGTGTTAGACTTAGTTTTTGACACAAACTCAGACCACAGTTCACACTACATAAAAAGGGAACTCAACTAGGCAATGGGAGCATTGCAGTATGTAACATTTTACAGGCACACTGGCTCCAAATTTTATATAAAATAGAGGATGTGCAAAGAGATCACGCAAGGCAGAAAAGGAGAAGAAAAGACTCCATGAATTACCCAAAAATCTCATAGAAAGCAGTTTCCTCAAAATATTGTATCATGCCACCCAAAGATATTTGGTTGTAGAATGGCAGTACTGAGCAACAACCTGAAATCAATTGTTATCATCCAAGATTATTATAGTATGGAAGCACTTAAAGGCGCATTTTAAAATATGTTTTTGCTTAAGACTGCTTGTAATACAAAGAACCTCATAATATACTCAACATAAATACGTATAAATACAGTACATATGTACCCACAGAATGGGTTTCCTCCAGAAAGGATAAGTTTCAGGTGTTGAGATAACTTGTGTCCTTCAAAACTATTCTCCTGGAAATCAACATTTATACATTGCCATGCATAAAACATGCCCTTTTTATCCCCAATTATATTGTCACAATCAGACTACATTATCAAAGCTTTTGAATATTCGTAACACACCACTCAGAGCTACTGAAGTTACAAAATAATTGAATGCAAGAGCTGAGAAAGACAAATAAAAAGCTAGAAAGACAACGGTAACCATGACAGAGCTTATTTACCAAGAAAAAGCACCAGGTATTACAAGGACAGTATACTCTAAAGAATTGTGAAAACTGCCAACCTCATGGTCTCTCACTGCTATTTATTGAATGCATACCATGTAAGCCATAGGTTTCTCACGGTTCATACCTTCTTTTTCATTTGCACTCATTTATGAATATACAAGGAGCTTCATAACAGCCTGAAGATCTGTTATGCTTAATACCGGTCTTATATAGATGAGAGACCTTTCCAAGGTGTCAGGGAAGTTTGCTTAGTTTTCTTTTTAACACCTCTTGCAAACGTCCAACACACAGAGGAGTACTTTTGGATCACTAAGGGAAACTCTACCCAGCTTATCTCACCACAACCACTGCCAGCCACAGACTTATCTGACAGTAAAACACATGTGGGAACTCTGCCAGCAGCTGAACAGCTACCAGCTACCCAAATATATGACGTTGTTACATCTGCAAGTAAGAAAAAATATTCAGACACAAGCATGTTATGGTGGTACTTTTCTGTGTTGAAGAGTAATGGATTTGCAATCACATGGCAGGGAACATAAACAATATTTGTACAGAGGATTGGACAGCACAGGTGGATTGTTCAAAGGATGTTAAGAAAAAAAGGGAAATATGCAAGTAATACAAAGTTTATCTAAATCTAATTCACAACAACTTAAAGAGAGGGGAAAAATATCAATTATGGCAGATTTCATGATCAGTCAGCAAGCCAAAGAAAACTAAAGAAAGAGTAATTTTTAAACATGTTGCCTGGCCCTATACACAACTGCAGCAATCTTGGTTTTTCAGAGAAGCAGCCAGTCTTTCTCTAAAGCAAAGTGTTCCTCACAGAGCTCCACCACGTAACAAAGCTGGTTTTGCACCAATATTTGCGTTTACACTGCCATTCTGAAGAGACAGTTTGCAGACATTAGAAACAGTCTAGCCAAATAAATAAGACATTGACATGCAAGAAATATGACTAATCAGATAAGACAAATGAGGACCAAATAGAGAGGATTTTTTTTCCTACAGCATTGCGCAAATGTGCATGAGCAATCCAGAGGACACAATTCAGAGGATGAAATCCCTCTGCTCAGATTTTTCATAAGCTTTTTCTACTCTCACATTTTCTTATTCCCAACTAATAGGAAGCTCCCTGTGGATCATTTGTATATCACAAAATTACTTTCCAAAATACATTAGTTGAAGACACTCTCATGTTCTGAGCGTTTCATTGTCACTATGCAGAATCAGCTAAATAAAGTATTCAGTCTAAATCAATTTGTTAATCTATCTTCAACTGGTGGATATACACGAACAGGACAGACTAAAGTACAACGGGGCGGAGGGGGAATCTTTAAATAGCATTCCTTTAAGATTTAAAATATCAAAACACATTCACCTTAGCAGAAAGCCAGATTATAATATTCAACAGCATCATCTACTTTCTGTTATTATTAAGCAGATACAAAGACAATTTTTTTAGATACATCTATGACTGAAGATACTCATGCACTTACCATAAAGAGTCAAACCCAGTTAGAAGTAAATGAACTGCCTTCCCAATTGCAGAAGAGAGAATTTAGGGTCCCATTAGTTTATCTGTTGCCCCAAAATAAATTTAGTTACAATAATTCTTCTTCATAGAAAAAAATTAATTGCATTAATGAACACCAGATTATTTTAGAAATATTTTTTCACCCTTTGTATGCTGCTTTATGATGATTACACTACAATGAAATTCTACGAAGCATTAAATCAAAGATACTAATGAACTATTAGCTGTACTTGACTGTCACAGAAGACAGGCAAATGCTACCCAGAGGCACCCTAAGGCATGTTCTGTACCCTACATTTTTTACTTTACTCTTTCCTTCTTTGTGAAGTTTTCAGTAATGATCATGCACTCCGCAGCTGTCATTACCCATAGCAGTTGTCTTACTTAGGGTCATACTTTATTCTTCCATTTAGAAATGGAAACTAAGTGTTCACTATGCACTGTATTCAATATAACAGCACGGTTCATGAGCAGCAAAGAGGCAACAATTTCAATATGTGAACTGCAAAATATCCAGCAGGAAAGGATATTTCTAGGGTTGCTGCTGCTTTCCTTTTCTTTCTGCATTAGAGTTTTCTGATAAACCTCAATGATCAAAACAACTTTCTAGACAATAATACCATTTCTAGGGGCCAATGGCATTTTGCTGCATTAAGGACAGTTAGACAAAGTGGGGGTGGCTCAGTTCTAATATTTCTACTCCTAGTAACTGCATCATCACTGCAGTTCCACTGCAGGACTGCTGCAAGGTGAAGAAGCCAGGAATTAGGCACTGTATTAAATTGTCATCCTTGCCATAGGTGTTCAATAGGAGGAAACTGGAAACTTTTTCCCCATAAATTAGATGGTCTCTTGAAGCAACCAAAACACTAGGGGGGTGTGTATGCATAGCACATATAGCTGCCTTCTGAACACCCAGACTTGTGCATGCTATAAACACAAAACAGTCAACAGAAGGTTGGGAAAGTCTGTCAAAGCAGCTTAGCATCCAGCTGAGACCAAAGAAACTAAAGCCCTTCATCTTTATTAGTGGTGACAGGTGTAGCTGAAGTAAGACAGTGGTCAAGTTAGCAAGCATACAATGAACATAAGACATTGGACAACATTATTTACTGTACTTTTTAGATTCCATGGGGGAAAAATGCCTTACAAAAAAATTAAAAGTTTAATTTTAAAAATTAAAAGTCATAAGAGAAAATATTTATAACATCAAGAAATGTATTTATTGAACAGAGAAAGGCTCCATGTAAAGAGAACCATATTAAAGAAAAGATAAAAACTCAGTACAGATTTGAGTTATTTTACTAATCAAAATCTGATTGGGTTTAAAGTCTATCTCAGTACAAAAAAAATTCAACTTCAAGCATCAAGTGATATTGTCTCTAGTAGACTGATAACATCATATCTGTATTTTAGATTTATTTTCTTCCTACCCAATGAATATGTTGGCAAAGCACAGTACCTTTCTCTTGTCCACAGGACTCTGAGGCAGTTGTATACGTTCTAAATGCAAAGAGGTAAAGACTGAGCAGCACCAGTAGCTAAGTCACTATGTTTGTACTGGAACCTTCCACACCACGAGTCCTACTCCTGTTGGCACATCCTCTTTTTCATCAGCAAGGAGGGATTTCTAGACAATATTAGTGACATCATCTGTTAAAAAAAAGAGATTTAATTCAAATCAGATTTGATTTACAGTATTGATGGTAGTAATACAATGAAAAAATTATTTACACAGGGTAACAAAGTGCAGCAGAATAAGATAGCATGCAAAAATACAGGTGTGGCATCTTCTTTCTATTAAGAACACATATGCAAAGTCTAATTCACGGTCATCTTTACTGGATGGTCCTCAACAAAAGTAGGATGAAAGCTGCTAAGCTACTTGACAATCAGACCAGGACAATCTAGACTGATAGCGCCGCATAGCTAATGCTAAGTTTGCAATCCACTCCAACACAAGTTACTTGTTTGGGTGCTGCAGGCTTAAATTGTCATGGTGGCCACCTCTAAATTGTCACATACAGACCCATTGTCCTGGATCTTTATAAATACCAAAAATATACCAACATAAGGAAGTTATGTGTCTTGTTGAACAGAAGACAATTTCAGAAAACCTGAATTGTACTCTTATGTCTGTGTCAAACTCTCCTGCACAGAGAAGGTAATGATGACAATTTCCTCTCTGATAAAAATAATAGTTCTATTTACAGAAATAAAATTATCTTTATGGAAAATACCACTCTGAAAGCTTAACAACTAAAAGAATGTCAAGTTCATTAATTAATATCATCTACCCCAGTTTCCCTATAGTCTCTCTCTAAACACCCAAGACATCTTTCTTTAAGTTGTAGAGTACAGAAAAGACAGTAAACTCTCTGAAGTAGTAAGTGTCATAGTATGCACTTTGTGTTAAAACATAAGTCAGTGATTGAGAAAAAGTGATTTGGACAAGGCAAATAAGTTCCAGCCATGTCCAGTGCAGACATGGCCATACCGGGGTCTCCAAAGCTGACGTCAGGCACAGAACCTATGCCTGGCCTTTTGGTCTGAACAGCACTGAAGCATGATGGATGCATCTATTACCATGTACACAAAAAGCTGTACTTCATATAGAATACATCACACTTACATCCAATGGTACCAGTCCCCAGAACATAATTCTTAAATTATTTCCTTTGCTGGGAAGTATTGCACTCATTGCTAGTGGTTTGTTACAGGTTACAGAGTTGATTCTGTCATTACTGGCTGAAAAACTAAATCCTCAGGGAATAACTTACCAGTTTATTTGTTCAATAAAAACAGCCATCTAGGCAGTATTTAAAGGAGAAAGAAAAAAAAAGTCTCCATACTCATTTCCTTAGGGCCAAATTCTCTGCTATGAGAGAATAATTCTGAAGAGGATGAAAGTACAGCTAAGGCCAGATCATGGCAGGGGATCAAAGTACTGAAAGAGCTTAGTCAGCATCTTTAAGTAGCACAGAAGGTTGGAAAAAAGGAATTCAATTTATTTATGTAGTAACAAGGCTCCTGAGGGAGAGAGGGAGGCCAAGAGCCTCTATGACATCAGATACATCTGTCTTTACCCTATCTCCATCACCCTTTTGGAGTTGCCCTGTTTGTAGGTATTCCAATATTGTTATTTCACATAAAACATTATTTTGTTGCTTTCTTCTGGCCTTTGCCACATTAACATGTAAATACAGAGACATTTAAGGGAAAGCAAGAATTTACTTGTCAAAGACAAGTCAAGACAGCAGTCATGCTAGCAAGAAGACAACAAAACAGACTTAGAACAAAGCTCTTTCTAAATGTCCACTGTGTAAATCTCAAACATCAAAAGACAAATTCAAAAGTTATCCAAGTGAGTTTTATATTTAAAAATTTATTTAAGTTTTAGCAGACCTATGCATTCCACAATGCCAACTCATTTAAAAGAGACTTCTTAGATTCTAAAAGCTTGTCATTGACAGCTGTATTTAAATTCTCTAGTAAATTTGAAAATAAAATATAATATAGTATTATTGGCCAGGTGACCTCTCTATATAAAAAGAACAGTGTTTACAAAGGTTTTGAAGGAAGGATGAACATAGATCTAGAACCTGCAATTTCAAGTTGCAGCAATGATAGCATAAAACAGTATAGTAATGTAACAATACATCCTTTTTAAGTGGATGTGTCAGTGGCATAGAACACAGTGAGTTTAAAAATGAGGGCTAATTGGCAATAAGTCTTGCAGAAACTATGGCAGATTTGAAACATTTAATTATGCCAGTCACTAGAAGCTGTTAGAGTGCTATTCACAACGAATTATCAGCAACCACTGGAAACCTACAACCCAATAATCCTTCAGTAATCTTCCTACAGCTTCTTAAAAGATACGGTAATACAAAAATAACTTAAAAAAATTGGATACTTAATTTCTCATTTCCAGTAACCACTAAGCTAAATCTACTTCTAATGGCAGGGGGGAAGGACAAAGAGGGGCAAGCTGCTGCTGTGGAAATGTATCTCTTAATGTTTGATAAATTACTATTTTCACTCAATGTAATAAAGTCACCAACATATTCATATCCTGCAGTTATGGTAGTACATGATAAATAAAGTTGATTCAGTTATGTGCTTCAGTAATGGCTCTCTAGACAAAAGTTCAGTGTTAAAAACATGAAGGTTTTATTTCTGTTTGCATGGCAATGACTTGCAACACTTGTCAACATTTTCTGAAGGGTTACAAATTACAAACTTAAATACACATAATCTCTTGTGAAAATTCTGTTTCTACCACATTATTCCATTATGTCAGGTAGCAATGCATCTTGAGAGAAACATAAATTTAAAGGTAAGGGAGTAAACACTGATCCCAACCTCCACCCTTTCATTTCAATTCCCAGGACAGGGAAAGCACTCAGATTCTCAGAGATTTGGGCCATATTTGTTCATATGGGACATTTTAGTCCATTTTAACTATTAAACAGAGTGCATTACTTGCAGAAGGTTTAAAAAAAACCTACTGAGATAGTTTAGATCTCTTCTTGGAAAGTAATAGCTGAGGAGAATTACTCTGACAGTTGGGGTAACGTCACATGCACTCCATACATGCAGGGTCTGTGGACTGCAGGGCAGGAGGGAGGAGTCTAGAAAAGGCTCCTTTTCCCGTAGAAGAGACTAACTCTTCTTCCTGTCCTCCACACCTCAAACAGCAACAAGCAGGGTCCAACTCTAATCTTCAGAGCAGAAAAATAAGATATCATGTGGTAACAGAAAAGCAGTTTCCCCAAAGCCCTCCCTCTATCCTTGTACAGCTGATCCACATTTTTAAGACTTTTTGGAAACAAGGTTTTTTGGATTTAAAATGACTAAGCATAAAACATGGTAGACAGTGACAAGAATAACCAAAATAAAAGGCAGTTCCTTTGGGAATACAGTGCTGAGCACATCTGTGAGTTCTCTGCAGTTGTTGCTAGAAATTCTGCTTGGCAAATGTTTTCTAACAGGAATATACTTTACCGCTGGCTTTTTGTCAGAAGTTATTCTAATCAACAGTCAGAGGAGGGAGGGAAGGGCTTCTTATCACCAAACGTTCAAGTATTAAAAAAGTATACTTCCTTCCAAAACCTTATGACATTTTACTACAGAGTATCTTGTTTTCCAGTCTAAAACTTAATATATTAATTATATTTATAATTTGTCAGTAAGACATGTATTTGTCAGGCATACAAATTACCTGCAAGAAGACTGCATCATCCCATTCTTGCCACTAGTCTTTGATTTCTAAGAATGTGGTATTTGCTTTGGTACCAGATTCTCTGGGATTTCCAGCAGAGTGAAGAATTTATTTACATATAAATAAAAGCAGTAGAAATGCAGCCCTTCATGAATGGGACTTGACATATTAACAGCCAGAACATGTCAGCAACAAACACTCGTATCCTGTATACATCACTTGCTCTCTCCTTTATCCATTCAGTTTCCACCTAATACACCATATTACAACCAGAAAATGTGACACCTTCTGCTGTGCCTGCCATATATATATATATATATATGTTGGAGATTGTGGTTGTGCATTTTGCCAAGTATATATATATATAGATAGATATATACACACACACATACATAACAGTGAAGAAACTTTAAGAGGAGAGGACAGAATGACTTCAGGAACTTCTTCCACTTTTACTTCTTATTTTTAACAGCAACCTGGAAGCTGATACAGCAGAAATCTAAAACATGATAAGCAGTACGTTCTTGCCTACAAATACTTCTTCAATGACTACCAGGAATATTGACAGAAATGTTCCTGATCTGTTTTAATCTGTTGTTTTATTGCAAAATATGTCTTCAGTGGATAAAACACAGCATTTTTATTTGGATGCTAGAAACAATGACAGACATAAAAGCCAGTCACTATCCTGCCTCCTCTATATTACAGCTTTCCCTTTTGGGAAGCCTGTAACAAATCACTCCTCGGGATTCATTTAAACTTCTGCCAGCAATGGTGGACTACCAAAAATAGGTCAAAAACTGGGATTTTTTTTTCTGTGTTGTTCTGTATTGTCTTACTGCAGATTTCTATGCCACAATTCCCAGATGGAGGGCCTAAAAATGGCTGGTAGGCAGTGCATCATGCAACATTGCTTTCATAGGAATTGATATCACTCTTGCCACCTTGTTGTTATAATTGGATTTTCAATGCAAAGAAAAATCTTACTATTCTTTCTCTTTTTCTGAAGCAGGAAGCAATAGGAATTCTTAAGCGGGTGTTTCAGAAGAATGTGAGTGTGACTTGCTTGTACAGTTGATTTCACACCATAAAACACACTTGGAAAACAAGTTAATTACTGTATTTACTGGATTTTATGTGACAAATATGGCGTGCAAATTGCAGGACAGTTGCTTTTGTGTGCAAAAGTAGGCAAACCTATATCCTCTATGTTACATAGTGCTTATGTGTAATCAAGGTATAAAAAGACTTTATCAGTAATTAAGATGACTGGGATGAAGTAGAAATAGGGTGGGGGAGAGTTATCCATGGGAAATTATCTCCTTAAATTCTACCAGCAATCAAAGTTATTAATAATATTCTATATTCTTTAAGCATCAATCTCCCATGTTTGTTTGTTTGTTTTTTTAACAGATTCAATGAGCTTTCAGTGAGCATGGCCAGAGACTACACAGCCTCATTCACACTAAGAACCAATCTTTTTATACATTTTAAAATAAATAAATATATAATAAAACACTCAACTTAAAATGTTTTCCCTGACTCAGATTTCCTTGCTGGAGGCTGTGACTGGTGACACTTCTTAGCCTGTTTACACAAGTTTGTGGGCTCTTTTTGTTCTCAAGTCTCAAAGGAGCCAACCTGCTTACTGGAGGCTCTCCTCTCGAAGACCCCTTCTCTCCCACCAAATCAGCTCCTAGGTAGGTTCCACGCAGCTAACAGGTCTGGGGCTCCTCAGACCTTACAAAAATAGACTATCCTTTTATGCGTGTAACATTAATGTTTATGTTACCATAGATTTTATATAAATGCAAGAGAGACAGGAATGTCAAAGTATTACACCACCATCCACACTACATCATCTACAGTAAAGCATAAAAAACAGCGGTTTTAGCATTTCAGTAGAAGCAGTATTGACTGCATTAAGAAACTTGCTGGAATATTCTTTTCTTTATACAGTATTAACGCAAAATACCAGTGAGCTTACTCAAGAACTTTTAAGGACAAATTAATGCATTTTGACACACTTGCTGTACAGTCTTTTCTGCCTGATAAACAGATCCAGGAGGAGTTTCCAGCCATGCACAGGCTTCAAAATCAGTTCATGGCAACTCTCATTCCTGGGCTTGATGCCTCTTGCTCTGTCTGCTTGGTGATGCACCAAGCAGATAGAGTTCAGTCCGAACAGGATCTTGAAAGGGGTAAGAACAGGGGGGTGCTGTGCCATTGCTCTCTATTGGCAGTAGTTTGCTTCCAGGTCAGTTTCAAGATGCTGGATATCATTTTTTGTGCCCTGGACTGACCCAGCAATTAAAGGTATTTTGTCTTGCTCTTACACAGCTTACTCCAAGACATAGCCTGGAGCAATGAAGGTTTACAAGGTTATTTTTCCTCCCAACTCCCACACATAGCATTCATTATCAAAGCGACCAAGATTGCTGATGTAAGATCACCAATTAGACTGGCCCTCAAAGGGAATATAAGCTTTCTTATGGACTAACTCTCTTCCTCAGATATTCCTTTTTCAGATATTAGAGATTTTGCAGTTTTAAAGCCTGAACAAGGATTCTGTATACATTTCTCACTGATAAGGCAACACCATGTATTTGTATGTCCGAAGTCCTTCACATGATGGAAAAGCAATGGTTTCGGCTTCCAAAAAGTACTCTTGTTTTACCACTGGTGCTCCCCAGGGCCTAGTATTTATTAAACTTAAGTCTAATGCAAGATTTATTAGGCTAGTCAGGTCTTTTAGCTTCTCTCACATATGGCTTATTTATTTGGTAGTTTGCCTCAGCAGTTGATGCATTGTACAAATATGTAAGACATTCATTTAGCATTTATATGGGTACGAGCAAGTATTTACTGATGGCCCTGTACAAAAACAACTGGATTCCTAAGCCTGAGCAAACTGAAGTCTGTTTCTTTTATTTTAACTCTGAAAGCCCCTACAAAAAGGCTAGAATTTACTCACTTAACTGAATTTGATTTGATTAATTAAAAAGTAAAAAATTTTCACATGAGCCTTTAGCATGAGTTTTCAAACAGCCACATGTGCCTATTTCTACTAAGAATAGCATTTGCCTTAAATTTCCTTGTATATTCATAAGAAATCCACACTGTGTCACAACAGTGATACATCGTGGTGTGCATTTTATTTTTCAGAGGTTTTGACAAACTATTCAAAAAGCTTTTCTTACAGCTCTACAGCAGCCTCTCCTTTTAAAAGCCAGATCCTTACAGTACCAGTAGTCTTAAAGTATGTTGTTCAGTAAGAGAAAATTTGAAACTAGTACGTTTAAAATTCCAACCAAAATGAGAGTCCAGTGCTATGGTGAGGATCTTTACCAGCTGGTATAGGGTGAACAACTGGAAAAGTGTAAGTTTCTGCTTTACAATGTTACAAAGATCTTGTAGGATCACACAGTATTTCCCTCAAACTTTTTCACTAATTTAAGACAAATTTCTGGCCTTAGGGGCTGCTCTTTCTACAAACCCTTGTAACATGACAATTTTTTGGACAGTTAGTTAGAAAAATGGAAGAACAGTATCTATCTGAAAAAGGCCAAAGATTTGGAAAGCTAGACTATATTCTGTCTGAACAGGATAAATTTATCTGTCAAGAGAAGGTAGATAAGTGTGAAAGACCCATTACAGAGACGGCCCACCATAATGCTACTATCTCCTAATTCGTGAGATGTATATTCCTAAGCACAGACATGTACGCATACAAAAAGCCATACCTAGTCAAATTACAAGTAACATTAAGTTGGGAGAAATTTGATTTTTAAATTTCAGCACTTGCTCTTATTATTAATAGTTTTGCTCTTTAAAACACAGCCCTCTTAATAACTTCAAATCAGTGTTGCAGGATCAACAAGCATATACTCTAAAATCAAGGAAGCCAAAAGATAAAGTCATTCAACACCCCATCTGCATCTACTTATCAACCTGCATCCCAGTTCTCTCCTTTCTGTCCCTCAGCATATACACCCCTATCTTCCTTTTTATCACTGACACACAAGGCCTATTGTAAGAGTAATAAAACATGAAACAAAACTAATCATTTACACCAAATCTGCAGTTCCACAGAACTCATCATCCAAGGATAACCACACAGGCCATTGCTAGCACTTCTCCTTTGCAGTCAGTGTATGGAAGGGAAGGGGTTTACACAAGGTCACCCAGTGAGTCAGCAACAAATTGTGAAAAGGACTCACGCCGAGTCGTATGGGCTTGGACTGCAGCTTGGCAGAAAACCTGCACTTTCTATACCTAATGACATCAATTAGCTATGTTAAGACACAAATCAAGCAACCTCATTGATGTTAGGTTTATAGTATATTACTAGTAAATGCTTCAATTCTAACTGCAAGTTACAAATATCTACATTTCTCAGAGTTGCACAGCAGCTATGAAGCACACAGATCCGGCATGCTCAGTGAAGACTTCATAATGATCACAAAAATGAGACACGCACGAACAGCTGCAAATTCTGTGCTTCTCAGTGCTTTCTTCCACATTTCGACAAAGATTTAACATATAATAAATATCAGAATCCAGCTTGCCTATTATTCCACCTACTCATTAAAGGGATATTTTTCTGCCCAGAGACAGCATGTTGAAGTGATTCACAGAAGGAGATGATAGAAGTTTCATTCTCCCAGAAACCTCAGCAAGTCCAATGAAACAAAGACGAGTGTAACAGTTTGAAACAGGCACTGTTTGACACAAAGACATCACTATGTTTCAGTAGAGGACCACGCTAGTTGTACATGAACAAAGAGCTGCTTCCAATTAAAATCATAGTAATGGGGCAAGGGAGGAAAGAATAATCAATCCAAATGCTCTTCAGATACTTGCCTTTACAGAACAACTACCCAGAGATCAAGTGACATCTCTCTCCAGCCATTTCACCAAGAGCACCATAAAGGAGTGCTGCAGAGATGCAGTAATGCGTAGGCATGCTGGCTGTTAAATTCTGTTAATTCCAGTCCAGTCATTTACCAAAATGAATTTTTCATATGTCCCTACCATGAAGTTTTCATGTCTGACAGTGGCACACTTCACAACAGATTATATAGAATTTTAAAATGCATCTACCAGTCAAAAGGTATTTAAGTATTCAGAGATGCAAAGAGCTAGTGGTATTTCTTAAAATAGGCAATCAATAGATATTGATAAGTGTAACTTATCTACAATAGATTTTTCAGTCCCTAAGACTGAACACTACAAGCCCTGTTTTAGTTACTGATATACACAGAAAGAGCAAAGGCTTTGACTTTTTTGGTTCTTCTTTAATTCAATGACAGCACCAACGCCACACCACATGTGTATAAAATAAAGTTTAAGACTACTGGATAGCAGAACTACCAACTCAAGACAGTGGGTTTTTTATATACTGTATTATATACTCCCTCTGTCCCATCTCCTGTCTCACCTTCAGCTTCTACGAGAATGAACTCTCTCTCGTTCCCTTTGGAGACAAACACCTCGCCACTTCTTTCCATCCACCTTATCACATTAATATCCTTTGTATGCCATGAGTACTAAATACCTTTTCTTCTATAGATGCTCTGGCTGATATATAGCTAATTAAAGTCAGAACAACTCTTCATAGCTCAGCATAAGCTGGCCTTTGAAGAGTGCTTCTTGTGTTTCAGACCTGATTAAAAGACTGCATGCCCGAGACCTTGTCTAACTCTTCCACTGACATCAGCTGGATTTAACAAAAGCTTTGCAAGTGCCCCTGCCTGCAAACACTGCCTTGCCAGTGTAGTCGCTGTCCTTTCTTGAGGAATAAACATCCATAAACAGGAATAGAGGAAAATATGTCGGAGCGATTTTGGTCATTAAGGAACAGAAAGTTCGGGGTCCACTGAGCTGTATTTTAACAGAGCTTTGCCTTCACTTTTATATCATGAAGTTCAGCTTCTAGCCTCCCTAGCATGAGCTGGAAATACCAGCTGTGAAAATCTGTATGTCTGAAAAACCTGGCTGCCATGGCCTTCTCAAGAGAAACCAATCTTGTTCCACTAACTAAATAAATTTAAAGTAGAAACATACATTCCAAAGTCTGGAAGACTGGTGTCTGAAATCCTTCCTTCCTTGCTTCACACATTTTTATCATACACACACACACACACACACACACACACACACACATATGATATTTTATGTCTAAAAATAAATTTACATACACACATTAACACATATGCTATACATCAAAGCAGAATGCTGTTGCTAAATGCTGTTCAGAAATGGCTACAGATTTGGCAGGAAAAAAAGTCTGTTTCTGGGATGTCCAACACCCAGGTGTCTCAGCCCCAGATACAGTGACCCCACCAAAGCATTATGTTGGTGTTCACAAAAGTCAGGAGGAACTTGAGCTGGAATGTGCAATATCCCAGTAACACAGCCATGCTTTGCAGCAGTGACACAGGGGGAACCAGCCTGAGGGACACGGTGCGTAGGGAACATACCCTTAGCAGGGTGGGTGTTGCTGCACTTGTTAAACTCCCTTTGACATTTCCGAGAACTGCTCATGCAAAAGTGCAAAACATTCAGCTTTCAGGTACCTGAGCAAGTGTGAGGACCAGGGACAGACACAAACCTGCTTCCAACATTTCCACAAAGGAGTTCCTCGCAGCTCTCATCATCATGACACATGCTGAGCTTAAAAATCTTGGCCTGTCAGCAATAACATAGCTCAGCTTATTTTACTTTGCCATTTCATAACATTTAAGCTCAGCAGCCCTAGCTGCACCTCAGTGCTGTTCTCTCATTTCCACACCTGTGCAGAGTAAACCATCCCCTTTCTTTTGCTGGTTCACTCTCATATTCACACCCTTTTCTGTCTTCTCTCTCTCTCTCCCGCCCCACCACTCCCCAGATTTAGTAGGGCAGCAGGAAAGGAAGAAAAAGGAAAAAAAAAAGAGTAAAACCAGTTCCAGAAGTGTAAACTTGCTTTAAATTTCTTTGCTCTATAACAAGTTAATTTTGAAATTAATATTATTCTAACATTGTGTTAGGAAATACCAAGTCAATTTATTTGCAATACCAAATACATTGTACCAAATATTTTTATTCACAATTTGGTTAAGATGGTTTACCTCAAATAAAATTTCTTAAATACTAACTATGACATGATCTGTTTTCCTGACAGAGTTTAAAGTAATTTATTTTTCTTTCTTTATAACACCACCTTTAATACAAAGCATAAAATAATGAACCTTTTGATGGGAAAAAAAAAGAAATTTGCATTGCATTACTATCTATAACTTGAATGCTGAACAGAAATGTTTTTGTTGTTTTTTTCTTTCTTTGGTTTTCCCATGTTTGACAAATTACTTGGCTTTATACCACCACTTTTTTTACTGCATATTTATCTAAACACCCCCAAGTAAATAAAGTTTCAGATGAAATAGACTGCTGCTTGAGTCAGCAAAGATATACCAGAAAGAGAGAGCTAACATATGCATGCTACTGCATCAAAGTATCCATATTTATTAGGGACAATGGAACAATAAAGTCAAGGAAAGTGCAACCATCAGCAGAAGTGCGCATGTTGCTGATAAAATATATTCCAAAAACATGTAAAAGGGGTGTAGTCCTCAGATACAGTTGAGCTAGCTTATAGTTAGTCCTTTTCTACACAGCAATAGCATATATAATATATACACATATGTATATACATAAAATAACTATTTAAGAATATATAAAATAAATACATACATACAGCCAAAATGAAAATCTGACCAACATGGCAGTTCTTACGTATGCTCTTCCTAAACCAGAGAAATATAACATTTCTAATGTCATGTCATTTAGAAGTCCTCAAAGGGGTAAACATGGATAGATGGATACTTTGCACTTCTATTTCTGGCTCAGATTTTCCTTTGTTTAAAAGATAAGACTATAGAGGACTAATGCTGTGGACAGGACCATTTCTGTGGTAGTGAGGTCAGTACAGAGCTAATGACCACTCTCTGTGTCAAACACCTCATAAGTCAGGGTGTTGGGTTTGTTCTTTTTGGCTTAGCATGTCCCAATGGCTTTTAAGCCGCTCACTAGGCTACATGTACCCACTATATTTTAAAATCTAGCAGATATTACAGTTCTTCATTTCCACATGTATCACCGTGAGCAAAGCTGCACTAAATTTCTTCTGTCATCATACAGCCAATGCTCACCTAGAAGCTTTTTAAAATCCTTGTGGGATTCTTCATGATATTCTTTAACTCTGGCAATTTATCTGCTGAAAGCATAACAGCTGTTGTAAAACAAACAGAATTCAATTAAACTTTATACTGGAACATTGCAAAGCATGAAATGTTATTGTATTTCAAATGTAATGGGTTCAAAGTTAATTAATTTCAGAACACTGAACATAACAAACAGAGGAAATAATTTTTAAAATTTAAAAAAATAACTTAATTACAGTTTACTCGATACAATATGTGTGACTAAGCCACCTAATTATCATCAATTTTTAAATACCAAACTGAGCAGTAACATTTGAGAAGAAAATAAAATTTACCTACGAGTTAATTGGTATTTATTGGTACTATTTCACCCAGAAGGTAGCAGAAAGAAAGTCACCACTTTTCTAAAGATTCTCTGGCTGCTCTACTGCAATAGGATGAGTTATCCCTTCCCTTTTGGTTTTGATGTTTATAAAATATGACTTTGCACTTTTACAAGCAAGTGATCTGCATGTTTGCAGAGGGTGGAGGACATGATTTACACCCACAGAACCGTATTCTATGCATACACTACTTGTTTAAGCTCCATGAAACTCGGTAATTGTATTTGAAAATTTTAGTGGAATCTACTACAATTCCAAAGGCCAGAGGTATGGAATAAATGGGAAGCCCCCTTAAACCACTCTTGAGAAATGTGTTGTGACCTGAACAGTATCTCCTGTCATTCTTGTTACGGAGTAGAGTTATTTTAAAAAATTTGTAAGTACTATTACATTATCCCAATAATAAACTGTTGAAATTGTGAAAATTGATGACTGAACTGAGGTCCTGATTCAAAAGCAGCACTACAGATTTCCAAGATAGAAACAGACAATTAATCAGTAATATGAATGTGTTGATCAAAAGGAATCCAGGTAACAAGTTGATACATAATATTCTATTCTTATATAGTACTAAAAGTATATTTATGCAATATACTAAATGTATAGTCTTTTTTTAAAAAAAAGATGTTCTTTAAAATGAGGCCAGGATTAAAACAACACGAACAAGTAATTTAGTGTTGACAAAACACATGAGCAGATAGAACTTTTATTCAACTGAGATCTTGCCTAAACTACAAAACCAGGGTAGCAAGTTAAAAAACAGTTGCCCTCTAACCTGGCTCTTGCTAATTACCATTTCTAGTTTTATTGGCTTTTAGCCTAATTAAGAAATTTAATTAAAGTCCAATCAACACTACAAAGAATAAGTGTATTAAGCATAGCACCTTGCTATGGATCATTAGCGCCTCTCAGTGAATGTCATCTGTGGGACACGACTCTCTTGGGCAAACACATGCTTCTTCGCCACAGCTGTGCCACCAAGGCAGCCGTCCAGCTAAGTGAGCACTCCTCAATGCCCTTCACGTAACCCATAAATCACAACCCATTCCTCAGAGCCTCTCACAGATGAGTAGCATTTCTTAGAGGATCCAGGTAGCTCTAAACCAACAAAAACACTTAGTAAAGGCACATAAACATGTTTTCTATTAGTCGTAACACCAGCTTTCACAATTCTTAGCTCATTGTCTGTAGGACACAAGGCATCAGATTGGAATTCCCTTTAAAGAAAGTTGAAATAAAGCCATGCATCTGTTAAGCCGGACTTTAGTAAAGCCTCTGACAGAGTTTCCCACAGCATTCTGCTGGAGAAACTGGCTGCTCATGGCTTGCATGTACATACTCTTTGCTGGGTAAAAAAACCTGGTTGGATGGCTGGGCCCAGAGTGGTAGTGAATGGAGCTAATTGGCCAGTTGGTAGTGTCACGGCCCGCTTTAAAAGTGAGCTCTTTTATCCCGGCACGGCGACAGAGCAATACAAAATCACTCAGAAGGAGGATGTAAGCAATGTTTTAACTAGATAAGATACATGTCTTGGAAAAAAAAACCAACACTGGATTCAAACCTTTCAACAACCTGTGAGCAACGGAATACCGACAAGAAGCCGAAATGAGCCCAAAATTACCGGAACAGGGTGGAACTTAGCAACACTATAACAATTTGACTAGCAGAACTGAGAGGACTTAGCTTAATACTGTAACCCAAAACCAAAACTGCCAGCTACAGCCCGCTGCAGCTGCACGTGTTAGGAAAAAGAAAAAGAGAACAAGAAAATGAGAAAAAGGAGAGAAAAGAAAGAAAGAGTTATCAGAGAAGTAGAAAACGTGAGGGATAGTCACCACTTCCAAGGCCTTTGGTGTTAAGATGGCGGCTGAACAAGCAGTTTCTTTGTCTTGTCCAGGTTGGAAGATGGTGGGTGAATCACACTGTCTCAGGCTTAAGGGGGGCTATTTAAACTCTTCTCTCACGCCCCTTGCCTGTAGGGTGGTGTGGCACACAGCAGGACATGACACGCCCCTCTCCTGGGTAGACCTGGACATGCTCTCCAGCATGGCCATTCCTACCACTGGGGGGTCGCTTCTTGAGAATCACCTGCTTTGAGGCATTTAACTCACGCTGTGCCAGGCCAGGCCCATAGAGGCAGCCAGTCACAAGTGGTGTCTCCCAGGGCTCAGCACTGGGGCCAGTTCTGTTTAATATCTTTATCAATTGTTTGGACGAGGGGACTGAGTGCTCCCTCAGCAAGTTTGCAGATGACAAGAAGTTGGGCGAGAGTGTGGATCTGCTCGAGGGTAGGAAGGCTCTGCAGAGGGACCTGGATAGGCTGGATAGATGGGCCAAGGCCAATTGTATGAGATATAACAAGGCCAAGTGCCAGGTCCTGCACTTGGGTCACAACAACCCCATGCAACGCTACAGGCTGGAGGATGAGTGACTGGAGAGCTGCTTGGCAGAAAAGGACCAGGGGGTTCTGGTCAACAGCTGATTGAACATGAGCCAGCAGTGTGCATAGGTAGCCAAAAAGGCCAAGAGCATCCTGGCTTATACCAGAAATAATGTGGCCAGCAGGACTCAGGAAGTGATCACCCCCTTGTACTTGGCATTGGTGAGACCACATCTTGAATACTGTGTTCAGTTTTGGGTCTCTCACAACAAGAAAGACATTGAGGTGCTGGATGTGTCCACAGAAGAGCAACCAAGATGGTGAAGGGTCTGGAGCACAAGTCTTATGAGGAGGGGATGAGGGAACTGGGGCTGTTCAGCCTGGAGAAAAGGGGGCTGAGGGAAGACCTTATGGCTCTCTACAGCTACCTGAAAGGAGGTTGTTGCGAAGTGGCTGTTGGCCTCTTTTCCCAAGTAACAAGTGATAGGACAAGAGGAAATGATCTCAAGTTGTAGCAGGGGAAGTTTAGATTGGATATTAGGAAAAATTTATTTACCAAAAGGGTTGTCAAGCACTGGAACAGGCTGCTCAGGGAAGTGGTTGAGTCACCATCCCTGGAGGTATTTAAAAGATGTGTAGAGGTGGTGCTTAGGGACATGGTTTAGTGGCAGACTTGGCAGCTTTAGGACTGCAGTTGGATCTTCCAGGTCTTTTCCAGCGTAAATGATTCTGTGATTCTATCTATAAATAATGATCTCTTTCAGTCTAAAACATGGTGTACTGAATGTAATAAAACACTTTTTATCTGCAAAACTTTCTCAATATTAAAAAGGTATTAACTTGAAACAACAAAGCCTAGAATTAGGCTTCTCTCTAGAGAGAAGTTTACCACATGAGCTGCAAGAAGAGACTCTTATGTTACCACCCATAATTAACGAAAACACATATAATTAAGAAAAAACTGATGTAAGTAAGAGCATAAATAAAGCAGATAAGTTATCACTTGAAACATCATAACCAGACTATCTAAAACGTCCCAAGTAGCACATACCCAGAAATGCCTTTAGGAACTCAACAACATACTATGCATTTGTCTCAAAAACCAGACAAACTAGTTTCTGATGTATACCACATCTGCAAACAGGCAAAATACAGCCAGTATCTTCAAGGTTAAGCCTCACACATGAGATGATTCACTTCATTACCTTCAGTCTAGAGTACTGCATCCAATTTTGTGCAGAAATATGCCACTTAAGGAGCCTAGATGGAAACCAGAAGAAACAGCCTAAAAGGCATGGCTGAAAATAACTGGGACTGTTAACCTTGAACAAAAGATAGAGAAGTGGTAAGAGTCTTCCTATCCATGAAAGGCTGTTGCCAAGAGAAAGAGGAATAAAATCCTCACTGGGTTAACTGGGATGTAGATTACAAAGGAGTAAGATTTAGTGAGGAAGAGGTGAGATCCAGTAAGATGGGCTGACCAAAGAGAGAGATAACGTAGAAAAAGGAAACCTACAAAGTTCTATCAAATCTTTCTAAGAAGTCATCTCCATCAGGCAAGCAACTAAGAACAAGTTGAATATATATATGTCAGTAGTGCCTAATCTATCCATCCTACTCCTGCGAATTACAAGGGACCAAGTAATGTCCAAATATTGTTTTTTTATTCCTTTACAATTTTTTCAGGGGTGATGGGGAAGGTATGGATAGATATATTTATCTCTGCATTGCATGTCAGTTCTGTAAGATTATTTCTCAAATGTCTTTCCACTAATTTAAGGGTCAAATGCCAGGCTAAGATAATTTTATTGTTTAGAGGAATGTCAAGGCATTCTGAAAGGGTAATGATCTAATGTTCATTACATTTGCCTTATCAGTCACTGTATTTGCAGTATTTTTTGTGTGTGCTTTAAAAACAGTAAAGCACAGTAAGGCTTCTCTCAGGATATGGACAGAAATCATCCAGGGTACCAAATTCAAATCTAAACCACACATTGTCTCCTCAAAGGTTTTAACCGACTAGTTTATAACTGATTGGCTTCAATCACCTGTTTTCATACAAGCAAAACATTGCTTAGGTTCACACATCTACACAAGATCTAAAATCTTGGTTCTATAAAAAAAGCAATCCAGAAAATATTCATTCTATTCAGAGTGTTAAGAATCTCTCAAACCAAACACCCCTACCAACTAAAAATCCTCTATTTCTTCATGGACTGTTTCTAGTAATTTCTGATTAAAAGCTCATATTCATCAAGAATTACAAAGAAATGAAAGTCATTATGTATCTCAGATAGACAGAACTAAACTTTAAGTCAGAATTTAAATTTACCCCCTGAAGTGATAGTCAAATGAAGAGGAAAATGCACTGTTTTCTTATTCTTGCATAAGCTTTTGTAAATTTTATTAACATATAAATGACAGAACTCCAGAACAATTAAGAACTACTTATTTAAAGTTTGATAAGCTGCAAATCAAGATGCAAACAGCATGGGCAGAGCAACAGTAACAAGGACTGGTTAACTCTACATTGTGAAAACAGCCATGCATTGCAGACAAAACACAAAATACATGCAAACAGATGTGCACACAAATCCTGGCACATTTTTAAGGAATCACTAAGTAAAAGTAACCAGTTTGGTGTGTGGAAGATGTTTACCCTTTTTTTACCTCCTTCACATTTTTTAATTCGTTTTTCTGGCAGTACACCTTGCTCTGATACAAGACACCAACAGGTGCCAGGACTATTGGATGCATTTTTCTTTTCCAGGACAACTCTGGCAAGTCTGAGCCTCCCAAATGTGACAGGTAATCAACTCAAAGTTCATAGCTGGTGTCAACAGGTCAGTGTTGAATATCTGTAGTGAGAAGCTACAAAACTAAAGTAACATGTTGACAGTACTGACTCTGTAACAAATGCACTTTTTCTCCTTAAGCCATTGCTCTTCATAGGAATATGCATTAAAAAAATAGTTATTCCATTGAATGCAACAATGCTGTGAATATTATGTCAACACTGTTAGCCTCTTTTTTTGTTTGGATACCACTAGTGTTGCCATGCCATGACAGCTGCAGTGGGCAGATAAAGAACACTCCTGGAGTAAATGCTGGATTCTGATATTCCTTACTGTTTCCATCTGAATGAGCCAGGTCTTAGACAACTGAGTACTTCAGTGTGGGGGTCTGGATGGGAAGGAAGAAGGAAGAGTCTCAAGTTCACTATTACAAGACCGGCTTAATGGTTAAAAATTAAAAGGTTGGTGGTTTCGGAGGGTTTTTTTGGTTGATTGAGTTAATGGTTTTTGGTTTTTTTTTAGTATTACCAGTGTTCCCATGCTTGAATAGCAGTGACAGTTAACACTGTGCTGTTGGAGAGAATTCCTGGTTATGCAGGTGATAGGACAGCAGGATGGCATGACTTGGCAGGGACCTCAGGAAGTCTCTAGTTCAATCCCCTGCTCAGGGGAGCAGCTCTGAGCTCTGCCCAGACTGGCTACAGCTCTATTAAGCCTGTCTTGAAATCCTCCAAGGACCTATCCTGCAAACCCCTCCCAGCAGCCTGTTCCAATTAATTTCTCACTGGTGTAAGACCACTCTGCACAGCATATTCTAGGTTGCTCATGGTGCACTGAAAATAGAGCCATGTTCAACAACTGAGAAGAGTTCAACTGCACTGAGAAGAGTTCAACTGCACTGAGAAGAGTTTCTTCTGCTAAGCATTACTGTTTTTCCTTGAAACCTACAGAACCCACTCCTTTCTTTAAGAACAGATAACAAGGATCTGTTATCCCCTTCTATGACATATCCCCCAACACAATTAACACAGACTATATATTCCTCTCCTATACTTGTTATTAATCTTCTAGACACTGAAACTTGCAGTTACTACAACCCAAAGTAACATCCACAGATGAAACAAAATACTGCTTTGTTTCACTGACTGTTTTTTCATCATTATACTTAATGTCATTTTAATTAATTGATTTAGTCAAAGGAGGATAGGGCAGATAAGAAAACAAATAATAGTATTTGTATAAACATATAGGTAGCGAACAACTAGCAGACAGTGTTTTCACACACTTCTGAAGTACACCATAAACATTTCAACAAAGTCAAACATTCAGCATGAATAAAAACCCCATGCTATCATAGATCTTTGGTCAGAAATAGTTGCATTATCCTCCATCTGAGCAGCAATAATCAAATACAAATGAGGTAGGAAAAAAAAAACTTGCTCCCTGCTCCAGTGTAGCATTTGAGATATGTTCTGAACACTTGCAGATTAGTGCATACAATTCAGCTCATGAACATTTAATATTTGGGCATACTAACACATGGACACAGTGTAATGGTGAGGAGATAAACACCCAATTGAAATAATTGCTCCGAATTTATTCTATCTCAATATGCAGTTCAACACAAAAAGCAACTGCCTTATCGCCTCAAATTTTAAGCAATAGTAGACCTATTTGCACAAGTACCAGCAGTGGTTTTTCTCTATGTGCTCAAGGACAATATGAACAATCTTTTTAAGTATCAGTTCATTACACAATCAGTTCATTACACAATAAATAATTGATCAATGTTCTACTGGGTCTTCTGCAATTATTCAAGCAGCATAACATCTGAGAAGAAAATAACGAAAACAATACACACACACACACACACACACGTGTGTGTTTTAATTAAACTGGCATGGCTCAGAAAATGGCAAACATACATTGATTGAACACAAAACACAGAAGCTGCATTTGTTCAAGTAACTGCTAACTTCTTCAGTCCTATTACAGCAGCTTTGATACTGCAAAGCACAGAAACACAAACTCCACTACAAAAGAGCTGAGAATACCCAAGACTTCCCAAAGCCAAATTCTTCAGTGCCCACAGATGACCTGACATGTTGAGAGACAGCATGTTTGACAGCTCTCCCTTTATAAAATGCATACTGAAAGTTGATTAAGGACTTGAAAATTGTTGGTACTTTCACACATCATGCATTTTTATCATGATAAAAAATGCAAACAATATAAAGATGCCATTTTAAGATCTGATTTTGTACCTTACCTGCTTTGTACACTATAGACTGAAATCATAAGACAAACACCAGCTTAGCACGTTCTATGCTTCCTGTGTGTCAGTGTTATTTACTGATATTAGAAGAAAATACTGAATTCCAAACAGTTGCTTGCACATTTTAATGACACAGCTTGACTATGATACGGTCAGGTCAGCATGTTGATTTCTTTATAATCTTTTAATATGTATTGCTCTGTTTTACAAGAATATGTTATAACCATGCTCCACTTCCGCGTGGATAAATTGATCTTTGTTAAGGAAGCCCATATTGTAAAATGCTAATTGATGAACATGTTTCTCTCTCTATTAATATACATGAGGCAGAGAGGGAGATTTTGAGACACACTCGGGAATCAGACACCCAACTGAAAAGAATCAGGTAATTAATTCAGTCTTCAAAGCTATCTCCACATTTACAAGAAACTTTATACAACTTAAGCTGCTGATCTTGCGTGCAACAAGAGTCTATCACATGCAACAGAAATCCAAGTACTTACTCCTGACATTAATGCCTCCTTACTTCTCAGAGCTAAGATTTTGGTCATTACGTGTTTGCATTTGGATATTAAAATAGAGTTGTCAGATAAATACTATGTTGCCAGTACTTTGGTCTTCATTAGTCTCTACACTGCAGAGACCAAAACTAAATTAATAAGCAAGCGAGCTCCAATTCTTTCTAATGTGGAGAGAATGGTAGAAACCTGTATCACACCTACAGAGACTGCAGCAATCAAAACCATTTTGCACTAACAGAAAACATTAACAGAATAGATACATTAAAAAAAAATCCCCAAAATGTCCACAATTGGGCATCTGAAAAATATTCCTGAATCTGCAAGATAGTGACACATTGGTAGCAACTGTGGTACAGGTATCCAACAACCTATAAATTCCTTCATTTTCTCTTTTTTGACACTGCATTTCTAATATAAGCAAGAATAGCCTTTTGAACTATTAACCTTAAGAAATCCAAAATCAGACTCCTAAATCATCTGGAATATTTAATTAAATTCTAGCCATACCACTTGGAAACGCTAGGGCATGTCTCAAAGAAGATCTATCATATGCATCCTGATATTCACAGAATCACAGAATGGTTGGGGTTGGAAGGAACTTCGAATTATCTTCTAGTCCAATCCCCCTGCCAGAGCAGGATCACCTAGACCAGGTCACACAGGAACGCGTCCAGGCGGGTTTTGAATGTCTCCAGAGAAAGAGACTCCACAGCCTCTCTGGGCAGCCTGTTCCAGTGCTCTGTCATCCTCACAGCAAAGAAGTTTTTCCTTATGTTTAAGTTGAACCTCCAGTGTTCCAGTTTGTGACCATTGCCCCTTGTTCTGTCACTGGGCACAACTGAGGAGAGTCTGGTGTCATCCTCCTGACACCCGCCCTTTAGATGTTTATAAGCATTAATGAGATCCCCTCTCAGTCTCCTCTTCTCTGGGCTAAACAGACCCAGCTCTCTCAGCCTTTCCTCATACGGGAGATGCTCCAGTCCCCTAATCACCTCTGTGGCTCTGCACTGGACTCTCCAGTAGTTCCTTGTCTTTCTTGAACTGATGAGCCCAGAATTGGACACAATATTCCAGATGAGGGCAGAGTAGAGTGTGAGGATAACCTCCCCTGACCTACTGGCCACACTCTTCTTAATGCACCCCAAGATGTCATTGGCCTTCTCGACCACAAAGGTACACTGCTGGCTCATAGTCAGACTGCAACACTCAGTTGTCAGCAAATCGTGGGCATATAAAGAATAGCTCTGTCAAAACTGCTAGTATGACAGTCAAGTGAAACAGCTGGATTTTCATTCTAAAATACTCAGATTATATAGTAACAATTTTTTTAAACATGCAGTGGATTTTAACGAATGTGATACAGCATTGTTTTTTCATAAATATAATATCAACTAAGAAAGCTTTCTGACCTGAAGCCATAAGTTAAATTACATATTACAAATTAGAAATTAGTTTCAAAATAGAAATTAATTTGAAGAGAGAAATGTTCATTAGGACATCCTATAAATCAGGGGTCACACATTAAAGCTGGCTGTGAACTTAAGGAAATTATGTGACACCAGCTTCCACAGTAATGTTAATAAATGATAAAAGTGACACTACTGAATCTGCAACACCTATCAAAACAAACAAACAAAAGGAAAAGTTTTGAAGTACAACAGAAAGAAAAGTACATAGAGTCTAAGGGATTCCCTTCCTTCCACTAGTCTCACCCAAACAAAACATTACATCATCACTACAAGGGCAAAAGCTAAGAAGATAAATAACAGGAAAAAAGTCAACAAATCAACACAAAGGTAATCTTAAATATTTTTTTTCAGATATGAACTGCTTGTAAGTCTTTGCTGTCTGTATATAATCTGCCAGAAGTGTTATTACATTAATTTACTTGTAAATAGAAAGGATAGAAAGAAATGACCAACATTCACTGAGAATCATCACACAAGTAAGATCCCCTAGAATTTCTTTGTCATAACAGATGACTCAGATGAACTCAAGTTATGATGCTATATATAAAAAAATCTAGCAAAATCTGTGTAATATCTGAGTAGCAGTCTGGTCAATCAGACTGTTGGCCCAAACATGAGCATTTGTATTGGGTTTTCTGTGAAGGGTTTTCGGTTGTGTCTTTGGTAAAGGGGGGAAGGGCTATGGAGATGGCCCTTTAAGAAGCTACCTGAAAAGCTCCCCCTTTTCCTTTGTCAGACCCACCTCTGACCAGGGCCAAGCCAATCAGCACCCCTGTGAATTCATGTATTTAAGGGGGGTGCAGGGCATGCCTCGCTCTCTCTCTGGCACCAGCCCTGACCAGCGCGGCCCCAGGTGCGGGTGGTGTGGCCCCGGTCTTGCCCGGCTGGGCTTGGCCAGCCCCGACCACAACTTAAGTTTAAGCTCCGCTGCAGCTCATCCCGAAAAAAAGAGAGCAGGGATCTCCATAACCA